>NW_020194726.1:35321-314988 GCF_003025115.1 Trichoderma citrinoviride
TTTCCAAGCAGCCCGTAATAAGGGCGTCTGGCCCATCTCATCTTTTCCCTCAAGGTCAGCTCCCTTATCAAGCAGCAGCCTAGCAACAGCCTCATACCCATTCTCAGAAGCCCATAATAGCGGCGTCCTGCCATACCAACGATCTTGCGCCTCAAGATCAGCTCCCTTGTCGACTAACAGCTTTACAACAGCGCGATGGCCAAAGTGTGATGCTATAATAAGATCTGTAAGACAATCACGTGGGATGCCATTTACAAAATCCTCATAAATCGTATACCATGCTGAGAAGCTCTTCGAATCAGGATCACAAATTCGTAGAGTCGCAGGTAATATAGCAGCGTTATCGACGATATTGGCTTCGCGGAAATGAGCGCCCCAATTTTCAGAGGAGTATCCCAAAAAAGCGTAGCTATCGGCTACATGTGTGTAGCCGAATTCCCCATTCGCTTCTGTAGTAGGGCTAAGACTGGAATTAAACAAGCTGAGGTAGAGGACGCAGAGCTCGGCGAGAACAGTATGTGCTTGTTGAATAGTGATAGAGTGATGCCAGTGTAGCTCTGATGGGGCAGCTGTACGAGATGCCGAATCTGCGAGGAGGAATTCTCGAGCAGTCTGGTGGAGAAAGTAAACCTTGCCATGGTAGATCGAAATGAACAAACCACACAATGACCTTAGGCGTGACCTAAAGTCGTCTTCATCCTCTAGGTCGATATCCTGAAAGGATTGTGTTGTGTCATTCTGTGCTGAGTCGTCTATATTCATAGCGATATTCATTTCTGAGAGTGACAGCGGTCGACTGGCAGCCAAGATGATACTCAAAGCTTTCCGAACGTCCTTCCCGTTCTTGGACTTGCTCAGAATTCGTTCATATGCCTCATTAATACTCTTGGGAAGTGTATTAATGAGAAGTTCAATCCCTTTCCGTGTTTTCTTGAAGATTTCTTTCTCCAAGTAGTCAAATATAAGATACACCCAGAGATAGGTTCGGTGGGTAATCTTCTGTAGGCTTGTCTTCAAGTAGGCCTTGCTCTCGAGTGACAGTCTTTTCTTTGCTGATAGCCGATTGACTCGATGAGTGATGACATGATTTACCTCCTGACTGATGGCTTCTGACTCTTCCTCTCCTGGTATGTGGATATTTGGAAAGATATTCAAGAGGCCGTGGAATTGTGCGGTGATTTGCTCGTACGGGCGACAGGTGAGAAGATATTTCAGCTTGCTATTGCTTGACTGATCGTCCTGAAATTGGCTCTCGACATTCTGCATCAAGCTCGCAAACTCAGACTCGGCACACTCATCCAAGGCATCAAAGACGATGATTATAGGTCCTGCCTCGGGATCTCCTATAGCACCCCGCAAGATCTTCCAGAGCGACTCTGTGGAGTTTATCAAACCCTGCCCATCTGTGCGAAAATGCGGTATGGCATGCTTGATCAGAGACGGCTTTTGAGAGAAGAGCTGGTGGAGTACTGCAGAAAGTGCTTGACGGGAGGTGTTTTGGTCCTGATCTTTGAAGAAGAAGTAGCAGATGGTTGCTGATCGTGGCAGGCCATCATCGATGAGGTACTTGGCCAACACCGACTTTCCACAGCCAGGGTCTGCTGTGACTAGTAAGGGACCGGACTCCTGTTGCAGCCACGCCTGAAAGTGGTCATGCTTGAGAAACCAGAGGCACGTGTCTTCAACCCTTCTTTCGACTCGATCTTTGTACCACTCGTATGTGGCATCTTTGCCACTAGCCGTTAGACGGAATAGCTGATGACACTCTTGTTCTTCTTTGGATAGCCTCTCCTTGGCGAAATCTTTCTGGATTTGGAGTTGCTCTTTTGCAATATCTCGGCGCTCTTTGGCAAGTTCTTGGAGGCCTATAAGAGTTTAATACATGTTCATGGTAGGATTCAAAGCCCTGAGACTGACCAGATAGAACATCTTTAATCTTCTTCTCCTCTTCAATCTTGTTTGGAGCTATTTGATGGAGAAGATCTTTAGCATATGCTGCAGCTGTCATTGCGGCATAGCCTTGCCAGTCGTCATTCTTATGTGAGTCTGAGTAGTCGCAGATGCCACGAATGACCAGACATGGAAAGTGGTTCATCAATCCGGCAGCTTCCATTTCAAAGCAAAGGACGTCCTTCTTTGCTATGAGTTTATCTCTAGCCAAAGCATCCTTCATGAGTGTATTTGCTGAAGCGACAAGACCGTAGTGGATCGCTGGGACATCGTCGTCTTTGTCCCGCTCAGGTCGCTCAACTAGGCTTGATGGGTCGTTACCGCAACTCGTTGAGCAATCAGCCCTGCCTTTTGGTGAGTGAACAACTGGACTCTGGTAGAGTCTGTCAGAAGATGCTTCCGGCCGCCCGTATTTCTTTTGTAGCCTCGGATTCTTGGCAAGTGCATTGTCGACGGCTTCTTGGATCCGATTCCCTTCACATTCATACTCTGCTCTGAGTCCACCAACTGCCGCCCGCAACAACATTGGTGCTTGATCTAAGAATCCCATCTCTTGGAACTCTTGGCCCTGCACGGCCTTTCCAAAGTCGTACTGAACCACAGCACCCTCTCCCTTATTCGAAATGCCTACCACAACGTCACCGAGACGGATGTCATGGTGCTTACTCGGAGCGCCGCCGCCAATCCCGACCATGAGACCAATTCTGACGTTGGGGAAGCTGTGCAGCATGTCTCTCGCGACGCCCGCCGCAGATGATAGCCCATATTCGCCATCAGGGAGGACTGCTATGACGACGTTGTGCCGTCCAATCCTGCCGAGCGTGTAGTTGTTGTTGTCGTGAGGGGATACATATTCGGGCTTTTCGTGCTTTTCCTCTAGGAACGCCTGGGCGGCAACGTACTCGGATGTGATGGCGCAGATCCAACCGACGGTGTATTTTTGCGGATCAGACATGATTGAGCTTGGAAATGTCGTGTATCAACCTGCAGAGAGTCCCAACTCGATGATATGTTCATAGCATGGAAGTAAGCTTGTTTGTTAAAGCAACAATCATCGCAGCAGCAGAAATCACCTGGGTCGCAATTCCTCTGATCGGGCAGCAAGGCTTTTCCCCGCTCCTGTATCAAATAGCAATACAGCAAACACCATAAGGCATGTTGCATAACCGTCCAATGACATTTGTTGGCACCCTTGACCAATCATACGAGCCATTATCGAGGTACGCTGGAAGTTCCTGTACGGTAATGTAATCAACGGCTCGTCTGTTGTACATGGTTAAATTCACTTCAAGCTTTAAGTGTGAAGGTTTATATATACCTAACGTACTCTAGGTAGATCTTTGATGATTTGTATCCGCGGGTCATTTGATGAACATGTCCTCATGAGCCTGTCGGCTGATGGACGGCCTCTTGGCTTGGTTGATGTAACAGCGACATCGATAATATCAGGTACCTGACTGGCACCTGCTAAGAAACATATGGACATATCAAACTCCAAGGTGGTTCTTTTCCAAGGGTGCTATACCGGGCTGAGATGGTTGATGAGGCTATGAACAAGGCTATTGGCCACGGCGCATCCATCCTCTGACCGGATTGCCTGTCTGTAGCCCGATTGTAGCCACTGGTGGATATCGTCCAATCCGAATCCCTTAAAGTTTTGCTGTGCAATGATGCTGTATGCAGCTGCGCAGCTTGTTGTCGATTCGCCTGGTTGTGGAGGGGGGAGATTTTGGGACTTGTATTGGGCGACGAAAGATAGGGCGAGGTTGAAATTGTCCCTTTCTGTGCCGTTGGTGAGTGATGAATTGATCATGACATCTTGATCGTGTGTGGTTAATTTGCCCAACTGTCTCTGTGAACCTGACATCCAGCAGCAGCGTGGCTCTAAGACCGGCTGATGGTCGTGGGTGCTTGTATGATGGTAGGCGGGTGTCAAAGGAGCAGAACAAGGCTCCCTCCTTGCCTCGCTCTGTAACTGCTCAACTTCGGCTGTAAGCGCCTTGATGCGATGCTCCGCAGCAGCCAATTGTCTCCGTGACTCGGCCAGTTCTGATTCAAGGTCGGAGATGTGAGCCTTGACTTTGGCTCGATGCCGCCGCTGGTTGTTTCGGATTCGAGTTGCTTTTTGTTTTGGACAGCTGGATGACCATTTGGATATCATTGCTGAGGGCGGGGCACCAGGCATGAGTATCGGACCTATGGCCGGTCAAATAACAAGGAGAAGGCGACAGTTGAGTCGAATGCAATGATTACAGCTCTCTACTGTATACCCACGGGACCACGAACAGAAATTGGAAATGGAGATTTATGTACACTCTTTTTCGACCGCGGTGTCGGGGAGATGCGATTCGGACGATGAGAGGGGCGGTGACATATCGAATAGTTGCCATATCGAGGATAGTGTGTGTATGATGTAAAGAATGCACACCCAAATGAACTCAATTGGCTGGAAGGAGTTCGAGTCAAGCACTTGATGGTAGCACTGTTTGGCCCCAGCGTTTGATGGTTGACTGGGGGTGCATATATGGGTATGTTGGTAGTGTCAAGTTGATTCAGGTATAAAGAGACCTCAGATTCCTCCAGCCCACGGCCTTTCCCTGCCATTCATTACTGAAGAACGGAGACCGGCATTGTACTATCTTCACCATGAGCGCTCAGGACATTTACGCCGAAGTGGGCAAGCGATACTCGGCTGCTGCAGAAGGCGTCGAAGCCCAGTATGCCTCTTCTGTCGCAAAGGCCTTTGGATACTCAGTGGAAGAGCTATCAGACATCCCTCAGAGTGCCAACCTTGGCCTCTCTTGCGGTAATCCCCTTGCAATGGCCACTCTCCGTGAAGTTCGCTTCCCTAAAACTGGAATGTCTCTGTGAGGTTTGACTGACAAGTGACAATAGGGAGAGACTGTCGTTGACCTTGGGAGCGGTGCCGGGTTTGACGTTTTCCTTGCCGCCAATAAAGTTGGTCCAAAGGGTCGAGTGATTGGCGTGGACATGAACGAGGTGAGCTTTGGTCATGAATTGCAGGAAGTTATTCACCTAACTATCCAACACGCACAGGATATGCTTAGAAAAGCCGAGGAATTAAAAGCTTCCTCCGGCAAGCACAACGTCGAGTTCGTCAAGTCGCAAATCACACATATTGCTCTCGAGGACGGCATCGCAGACTGCATCATCTCCAACTGCGTCGTCAATCTTGCCCCAGAAGAAGAGAAGCAGCTCGTCTTCAACGAAATTTTCCGTCTGCTGAAGCCCGGTGGACGAGTTGCCATTTCGGATATCCTTGCCAAGAGCGCACTGCCGGAGAAGATTAGGAAGAGCATGGCCCTGTACGTTGGGTGCATTGCTGGAGCGAGCCAAGTGGGCATGTACCGAAAGTATTTGAGGGAAGCTGGTTTCCACGGTTGGTGAACTGAAGTTTACGGTCTTGGAGACCGGTTACTGACTGGAAAGGCTAGGCGTTGTTATACAGGATACAGGAAATGACTTGAATGTCTACCACAGGACGGCTGTGGGCGACTCTGCTAGCGATGGCACCGCTCGAGATGCTTACGACCGGGGGCAAGAGGCGTCTTGCTGTGCAAAAGGCTGTTCCAGTGCGACAGAAGATGACTTGATCATCAAAGATGTGGACTTTAATAAATGGACTGGTAGGTGAAGCGTGATTTCTCTTTCATTGCGATGCTGACCTTATCACTCACGCAGCTTCGTACAACATTTTCGCGGTCAAGGAGTAAGAGGTGGGCTATTACACGCGGATGACAGGACATATCTAAATCATGTTAACAGAGGATCTTGCCTTGGATAGCTCATACGTCTATCCTTCTTCTTCACACTCATTAACGCATATTGTATCTTCTCATGCTACTCAAGGTTTGCATACAAACCACACGAATAGACGCTCGAATTCACCTCACCTTATCCAAGGAAGAGTTGTCTCAAGCCCTCGGCATGACTGGCTAGCATACGCCGACGCCGTGAACTATAGCCCTTTCTGGTAACCTCGGGCACTCAAGAACCAAATTTAGTGACGAATCCCAAAAACTGGCGTTGCTAGTGGAGTCAACCGAGCAGGGAAACAACCACAGCGTGAACCTCAGGATGGGCACCACGAATGATAAGCTGGCTAAACACCCTGGGCATAGACCTTTCTATCACGCTCATCCAAGTAACGCCTTCTACTTGTCCTGTAAATTAAAGCTGAATGGACGATTCACCATATGCAGATACGAGCGGCCTGCTGGTCACAGCCGCCAATCCGGCGCATGATGACTTGCCGGGGATAGATCACAGTCGCTGTGTCGCTCTACACAATCATCTCGTCCATTATGCCTAGATAGCTGAGGGCCGCCCGCCTACAAAATTACATGGCATCAACAAGACCTTCTTCACCGCCTACGGGAATGCCGCCGAGGCACTTCGCAAACAACTCAACCCCTCGCTAATTGCTTTTCTTGCCGCCGCTCAGCTGCCTCCTAATGACCACGACAATATTAATTCTGCGCCATTGTTCATCTAGGCTGCCGGCATCTCTAAGCCAGACGACTTGTTTCTTCAGGAAGCGGCCGACCTTTTTGACGAGCCAGTTGACAGCCTGATCTGTCTGTATTATCCCAACATCGGTCACGGGGGAGAACGAGGAGGCGGCCTTTTATATCACCAAGGCCATCATCGAGCCGCTGTGTTGATGCACATGGACGACTATGACTATGTGCTGCCATTTGAGGCGCATAGAGAGCTTTGGCATCCTCTCGAGACGGTCCTTTCCAACTGGATCAGTCTTATTCATCTTGGAAAGGCTATTGTCACAGCCTCGCCTAGAGATGAGCCTGGTCTCTTTGGCAACGAAAAAATTGGACCTTGGGAATGGAGGCCGTATAGCGAGGCTCAAGTTTCTAGTTGCGTAGACGCATGGAATCAGCTCTGTGAAGCCATCGAGGAACGTATCCCATCAAAAGGCAGCAATATTGATACGAACAGTCCTCAGCCTTTACTCGCCTCCAGTGCCTTGGATACGGCATCAATCCCGGATCCTTGTTTTGCTCGCTCATTTCTGACCAGCGCACGCCGGCCCTGCTTCCAGCGCATCGCACCCGGTCTTTTCTTGCCTCCTGCTGACGCCGCAGCGTTTGCGGCAATACAGCCATTCACCGGATTGCCTCGCTCTCATGGTGCGGTAATACCACCGGTATGCCTCTTCCCCGCCGCACCATGCGAGCGTGAAGCTGTCTTGACGGCATCATCAAGCCCCTTTTGCGGCGACTTCCGTCCCACACCCGCCAATTCGGCCGTCCCGTCCAAAGTCAGGGCAGGCGTGTACAGTGAGTCCGTGGATAGAAACTCGGGTCACGACTACGCGGAGGAGGGGTTTCGGCTGCTTCTTCCGTACGGCTTCGACAACGATTGGAATGGCAGTGATGGCGCCCGCAAAAGCGACGGTTCGCTTATTGACAGAGGCAAGCTGGCGGATCTCTTTCAGCATGGATACAAGCCTTTTGGGGGAGACTATTATCGCCCTCAGCGTCTAGAGCGTCTACTAGACTGTTGGTGCAAGCTGATCGAGGAGGGCGTCTGGTCTGTTGGGCCGGAAGGCGTACAAGGAACCATCGACAAGTTCAAGGATGCGGGGACGACACATTGGAGAGACTATGTCATCCCGCTGACTTGGTGACGACTCGTACATTGGGGGGTGTTTGGCTCATCTGGAAAATGCTGCCTCGCTTCTTGATTGACGGCCCGGATTTTGTGTATAAAGCTGTCCTGATGTGGATCGATTCGCGCGTCTTCACCTGAGGAAGATCGGAAGTTGGACAATGCTTTCCTTCTATAGCCCCCTTGTGAAGACACTTGAGCATTGAGACAGCCAGTTAATTATCGCCGGTGAAGATCCCAAGCATCTCGGCCTCCAGCTATACTTGGGTCATAGGTAGGTATGGACAACAGCTCGCCATCCGATATACACCTGACTCAAAAGCAGATAGTGAAATTCCACGCTGGCTTGTTCCAACATCAAAAATTGCTTGGCTCTCGGGGGCCTCATTACCATACCGCTTCGCACTTCGTCACAACAGAGGCAAGGCCTTTCACAGCTTCCTGTAAGTTCAACGAGACAAAAAGAAAAGATTTATAAAGAGCAAAAATACAAAAAACATACAACAGCCGGTGTTCGCTGGTGGTCACCCACCCAACTACTAATCTGCCGGTTAGTGGCTTATCTATGGGGGAGCAGACGGGACCCCGAGTTTTCCACTACCTATGGTCGTATGTGCTAGAAAATAGCTCAGTTGGGTATATATCAGGGAGGTGGGAAGTTAAAATTTGCACTCATGGAAATATCCTCTACAAACTGCAGCATAGTCTATATAGCTACCAAGAACTGATATACACCTTTTTACGTATGCCGATGTCTTTGATGATTGTAGTACAAAGGCCGTATCTTACATACGACTGTGATGCAAGTTTTTTTAGATATTGGGAGCAAGACAGCGTTTGGTTCAGTATGCCGCCTTCATCACTGCCATGGCACTCGCTCACATCGTCTGCAGTATGTTTGTGAATGCTTCTAATAAATATCAACCTTTCTAAGAGAGAAATTACCAGGTAACTTTATTCACAGCAGTTACCTTGTCCTTCTAGTCCCATAAGATCTGCATCTGTAAACGAAGTCGCCACATCATTGTATTCATCTAACTAGCCAACGGTGCATGACGCGTTCTTCCTGGCCGGTTGGCTCCTCAATCGTCAAATCTGTCATAGTACTTGACATCGAACCTGCCATCGGCGTTTTGGACCACACGGGCGTAGAATTTGCCCATGCCCTCGCCTTCACTGAAGTCAATGGTAGCACCATCCCTGGTAACAGCGTGATAGTCAACAATTTCGCCGGGAACCTGCTGGCTCTCGGAGACGTAGAACTTCATCTTGGGGCTGATTTGGACTTTCATATTGTTGTGGGGAGCAACCTAATACTCCACAGATCAGAAACTGGAATAGCAAAGTTGACCAGGGAGGTTAGATAGAGTAACGTACCGACGCAACGGGGGCGACCTGCCCACGGTTATTGACTTTGGCAAGTCCCAGTAGGTACGTGTTGTTGGGCACGTTGAAGTCGGAGCCAGTCTGGATTTCAAAAGCCCCAGGGACGGCAGTCGACTCGACTTCGGTGATCGTGGGGAAGCTTTGAATGACCTGCTTTTCAAAGGTGCCTGCTCAGAGAGAGGATTCAGTCAGCCTTGCCCTTCTGAGTGGATTTTGCTAAAAGAGAGAGGCATCTCCAGCTTCTAATTACTCACTTCCAGGCACAGTACTTGTACCGAGACGGGCCAGCAGATTCATGCCACTGTTGATGACGACGCCTGGTGCCGGTGCGGTAGGAGCGGTACCGACCCCTTTGATAAAGTATACTCGTTAGCACAGGCATAAGAAAAGGTTCGGTCCAGTCTTTTCTTACAGGCGAAGAAGTCCAGGCCAGAGCGAATCTCGAAGTTTCCATGGTAAGGCACGAACGAGGTATACCAGACGTTCATCCAAGGCTGCAGGCCGCCAGTGAAACTTGGAGGTTCTATGAACACCGCATAGTTGGTGTTCGCACCGCGCTCATTTCCAACAGAGATGGTCCAGCTGGAAGACATTCTGGTTGAGGACTCGAGTAGTTAAATGGCCTTTAAAGAGTGCCGTGTTGTTCGAGTTGTGTGTCAAGATGAGGACAGGATGGATGAGAACGGAGGGAGGCGGACACCTGCTTATATACATGAGAGGGGATATGCTTTCTGATTAGCAGATATCGAACCTAGGTAATGCATGCTCTCATGGGAAATGTTGTTCATTAGAAAGCCTAATGTGCGTATCATCTATTAGGAAGGTCATTCTAAGGTGTATCAGCTGTGGCTGGCTGAAGTGAATATCCAAATGTTTCCTGCAGGCTCCTCCCCCTTGCTCTGTCGGCTACTCTTCTGTTACATAGTATGACACTCAATATGCAAGCCTTGACTTACAAGGCCCAGGCTTGATGATGGTGACAAGATGAATTACGTGTCTTGCCGATCAAGGAAGAAAAGTGCGTATGATGTATTAAGTGAAGTGTCTCTTCCCTGCCAAGCAGACCGGTATATTTGACGATCCAGGCTGTCACCACAGTGTGTTGGGTAGCACTTGCAAAAGTCTCGGCAACGCAAAAGCTGAGGAGTTGTATGCAGGCCGCCTTGTCAGTGTCTCACCGGTCAATGCCCGCAGCCACTTAGACAACAGGTGTTGTAATGGAAAGTGGCCGCTAACGCAGCTGCACAGCGTCCTGCAGGGCCAGTGATCTGGGGCAAGGAACCTGCAGCCGGTGAATGCAAATTCATGTACTAGTAAGGCCTCGAGCTCCTCAGCCGCATCCCCGCTATGGCTGCCATGAAGCAGATGGGACGCTATATTTGGTTTTAAGCCGTGTAACAGCTGTTTGATGCCAAGTTTCTTGCTGTTGAGGGGAGTTGCACATATCTGATCAGCAGTGGTCGGCTAAGCTGAGCGGATTGCATCTCAGCTCCATATGTTGTGCATCAGTGCTTAACCTACTGATCGACCACCATCTGTGTACGTCCAGCTTGCCAAAGCATTGGTTGATCTGCGTTAATAAGGACCAAATAGCGTCGATGGGGATCGCACGTATCACATTCGCACATACCACCGCATATGCATTGCAGCCCCTTATGGAATAAGAATGTGAAGAAAGGCCCTTCTTCCATTGACATAGTCTTTTTTCAGTTCGGGACACACCTATACGTACCTTACAAACGCTATCTCTCGGGGATCTGTACCGGCCTGAGATCTCTCGATCATGGCCAATGCAAAGAGCCGCTCACTGCTTGAAGAGGCCGAAATTGGATCATATATGGATTAGACTAGCATTTGATTCCCTCGCAAGATCAATTATCGCATTACGTTACTCCTATGGGGTTAACATTTGGTTGATGCGGCTGCACTTCAACGTGGCATCCATCGTATTGCGAATTCGTTCAGACGCTCGATTGCGTGCATCTCCCTTACAGGACGTAGGCCGCCTCTGTCTGCCTCATTACATCTTTGAGGTGTAAGGCCTGAGCTTACATTCCAGATAACCTGTCAGCCTGAGACATACGGACGCCTCTATCCCCTGCCATGAAGCGCTAGCATGGTCTTTGGCAAAGGATCTGCATGTATCATTGAATCAGCTCTTGATGTTTGCATGCGTGTCTTGGAAGTATTAGGAATGAGACAAGCTGTGGCTGCGAACCAAAAAAGAGGAGAGCTGCGTCATTTGTATATGAGGTAGAAACACCAATTGGGCTTGCAGGCCGATGGAGCACGATGACTTGGCTACAGCCATGGTCACGCAGCCGATGTCGACAGACTACCGAGGAAGTTGGTGTTTCTATCTGTACCTAACGTGCAATGAGCAAAGAGCATGCCAAAGTCTTCTAGTAAGAGTCGTGAGCCCTGCAATCCTTACACACATCCTCTACATGTTTCGACATGTCTTCTCCATTCAGCGGCTGCACCTTGTCTTGCAACATCCACCACCCCGATCGAGGCTGAAAAGTATCGATTTCCCCATGTCTCTCACTTGCAGTTGCTGTTACACCCACTGACCCGACAATGATAGTGGTATCATAGTCAAGCATCGTATTTCCGTCCAGAACCTTGACCGGCACCTCGACCACGGCTCGTGGCACGCTTTTGACGCCAATAACTGGGAAGACAACGTCATCGATAACCTGCCTCTTCCTATCTTCGGTTTGTTCAAACGAGTGGTCTGCTAGCTCTTTGTCCGTATACTGGTGGATCATGCGGCCTTTCTCATCCCAGAAGCAGAACGCCGTGATCCAGCCCGATAGTGAGATGAGTCCCCGCCCTGAGCCCTCCTCACCGGCTTCATGAACTGCCCTCATCCAAAAGTCCTTGACGTCTTCATCGTCTGGTCGATCGAATGTTTCGACCATCTTCTCCACCACCTTGGTGAGCAGCTTGCTCCAGTGCGCAGGTTCTTCGCCAAATGTCGCCAGCTTGGGCAGTCTTTCGAGGAGCTTTACCCAGTCATCCCTCTCCCCTTCAAGCGTGACACTTGGGAACCCGCAGCCCATCAATATGATGTACTCAAAGTATGCCTTTGTAGTGGCCATCATGACCAGTGCCCCGACGCTTATGTCATTGTCGGTTGTAGTTGTAAAATCTGGCAAGATCCAGCTTCGAAGCTCAGGGTCAAGCACGTTGCTCTGGATCAGTGTGGTGAACTTCTCTGCCGCAGATGCAACGTCTAGTGTCGCCATGCTTTGGGGCGACATGTCGACGACGAGCTTCTTCTTGCCCTCGTGATTGACGAAGTGACTTCTTAATTCCTCGGCGTGGCCGTTAACATAGAAGCTAAACTGTACCGTGATAGCCAGCCAAATGTCGTCAGGCCGGAGAACGAGATGAAGATCTTGCTGAAACGCGCGGATGATGCCATGGACGAAGCCGTTTGCATATGGTACCACGTTCAACGCCTTTTTGCGATCGATATCGCCAAAGGAATGATGTAGAACCTTGCGTGCCTCGGGACCTTTTGGCTTATCGGTCCTCACTTCGTCGGCGAACTCTGCTTCTGGACCTGGCACGTATGTCCACTCTCTTGATGCCTCTTTGAGGAGGTTGGCGGAAGATGTGACTGCCGCGTCATTGTTCGACCCGACGATGTCGGGCTTCGGCCTGGTTACCACGCGGGTGGAGGTCATGGCATAGACGCCGTCTGGTGCTGGCTCAACGTCGTTGATCGGAATGAATCGAGAGCGAATTGAGTTGACCGGCAGGAACTTGAGTAGCGCAATCAGTGCGCAGCAAAAGAGACACAGCCTCCAGATCAGGCGCACGCTTTCAAGGGTTATTCTGCGAGAAGAACGAGAATTAGAAGTATCTTTTGTCATTTTGTCTCTTTTCATTCTTTGTTGTGGTTTGCCTTTGGTTGCCAGCTCTCTTCTCAAGAATAGGAAAGATTTTTTAAAGGAGATCCAAAAGGCCAGATGACCGCTTCTCGTATTATGATGCTCGTGTCAACATTGTGATAGCCTAATTGCCAGCAAGAAAGCCTTTGTGCCTAGAATGCCAAGCAAGTGTACTTTAAGCAATGGATGGAATGAGAAATACGATATCTGGAAAGGACACGGAACCCATGGAAGTCGTTCGCCCCGATTAAGCTTGAGTTAGTGTATGCAACTTTAAAAGAGGCGGGTGGTAAATGCAACCCCACCACAAGAAGATGGGGTGAATCCGGACTCTGTTCTTTTCATAACTCGAGGTCAGTCAATCAACTCTTCTCATCTCTGCGCCGTCGGGGTACCCATTGTTATGGTCTCTCAAAGTAGAAGCATCTGAGCAGATCCATCTCGCGCAGCTACTCTCTGTGTTACAGACCAGTACGCACTCTTAAAAATAAATAAATGAAACGAATTGTATATGTCTAATTCTACCTTTCTAATCTATAATATCTGGTGATGCCTCTTTCTATACTTGCACCAAGGGTCCGATATGTACAACTCCTCTAATCCGCACAAGCCTTTTTCTCCCTCCCCTCTCGACTACATCAGATACTCTCTGCGGTGTGTATGAGACATCAAGCGATTCCTCACATAACCCACTTAGGCGCTAGAAGTAGCAATCTTGGCCTTGTGAAGAGCGACAATCTCGGCCTCATCCTCAAGGGTCTTAATAGCAGCGGGACGAGCCTCAAGGCGTTCCTTCCAGGCAGCAATGTTTTTTAGGTGGCTGATGTCAACACCAGAGCGGCTGTTCCACAGGGTGCCCCAGACGTAGGCATCGGCAACGGTAAGGTTCTCACCAAACAGGTAGGGATTAATAGCCAGGCGATCGTCGAGCAGCTTGTAGGCCTTCTTGAGCTTATTGGAGTGGAATTCGATGCCCTCAGGAGTCATGAGCTTGCGCATCAGAGGGATGTGTTTCTGGGCAACCTCGGTGGCCAGCTGGACGAGGACCTGGTCGTACTTGACACGGTCCAGAGTGCCTGCTGTGGGGATGAGGCCGGCCTCGGGGTGCTGGTCGGCGAGGTAGGAGCAGATGACGATGGTCTCGGAGATGATGTCCTGGTTCTCGTTGTCCAACTTCAGGCAGGGGACGTACAGGAGGGGGTTGACGGCGGCGAAGTCATCGCCGTTGGAGGTGCTCTTGCCGACGACGTCGAAATGGACGAGTTCGAGGTCGAGGTTGAGCTCGTTGGCGATGAGCTGCGTGGCGCGAGAGCAGGTGTCGTGGGCAATGTAGAGTGTGGGGGCCATTGCGATGGTGGTTGTGTTATTATCTTTTGGTGAACTGGTGTAAGTAATTGCAGTGGTGTATCACTTGAATTGCCGAATCTTATTTGATCTGCATCGAAGACCGTCGTGGTTTAAATGTTCTCAACTGCCGAGTTCAGCTGAAGCACGGCTCTTATATACGTCTTTCCTATCCCGGTATCGCTATTTCTTGCTCTTCAGAGTGATTAAAAGACATTGACGAACATCCCTTTGGTGCTTCACCGACACTGTCTTCGCCATTATGAGATGTCAAAGGCGAACGGCAACTATTTGCACCAGAACGGACCTTCAGGCGGGGAGAAGACGCCAGGCAAGCCACTCAAAAGACAACGGCCAGCGGGGTGGCACAGTGTTGGCTCCGGCCCTAAGAACGACAAAGCTGGCAGCTAGCAAAAGCTGGGAAGAAAATGCGACGTTTGAGGGGCTAGTGCCTCTGTGATTCTGAGGGACAGGCCTTGCAAATCGTTGCGCAGGGCCTCAGGAGAGGAACGGTGGCTCTTAGATATATACTTACACGATTGTGCCTTACGTGTCCCCGACGCTACCGTTTGTGCCTGTTGATCTAATGCAGGACCCAAATTTTATCAAATTAAATATCATTAATGTTGACTGCTCTTTGTATGTTCAGACGAAAGATCGGACGTTGCGAAGATTGTGTGGCCTGCCGAGATTGCGCCAAGTCGTAGATCTGGCAACCATTTCGTTGCTACGCTGCTCAGGGAAAATCTCCCATACACCTCTACCGCATTTTGACAATTGGACAGGGCCTTAGGTATTTAATTCGTAAGTGCAGGCGGTAAGCAAGCAGTTGAGAGGTACCAGAAGTACGGACTTCTCATATTTATGTGTAACAGATGACGAGTAGTTAGATGTGTAAGTGCCGAGGAGCTGCATTGACGGAATGCGATTGCATTTATCCATGCCCGATCACCAAAACAACGCTCTAAAAGTATGTAAAAGTAGTACAGCCAGTCATAACGTGACCTGTGTCCATATTCAGCCTTTGATACCATCGTTTCTCACCAGCACTTACACCCACGGTCCGCCTTAGGTCCCCCTCCACCCTCTCACATCTTTTTTGAGACCTCTTACAACAGTGACACCAACCGACGGCCTACCAGCTTCATCATACCCAGGCCCTCAGCTTATCTGATCATTATTGCACCATTCCTGATGAAGCCTCCTAACCAGACTTGCCGTAGGCCATCCCGTATCGGCCTCGACATCCTGCAAAAGCTGGACCACGGCTCTCCTCTCCCGCGGCTCCTCCAAGCACTGCCCAGCCAAGAACAGCGGATGCACCGAGTGAATCCGAGCAGCGTACCCCGGCCGGGCCGCGGCTATTCCGCATATTTTCACACAGTGGTCCTTGATATCCAGCAACCTTTCTCTGTAATCCTTCAGCTGAATCAGAGGGTTTGATTGGTCGATCGGTTTTGCGAGCAGTAGAAGCACGCGTGAGAAGTGATAGTACGACAGCGTAGCCGCGGATACGGCAGTTGGGAAGAGAATCTCGTCGAAGACAGGCTCTGCTGGGCCTTGAGAGAGAGTCAAATGGCTGGAGAGCGCGTAATGGGAATATGGCTCAAAGTGTAGGTCCAGCTGGGTGTGCCACCGGTCCAGAGCATTCCAGAGATGGTGCCAGCTTCTGGGTTCCACAATCTTCGTGTTACCATCACTGCTTCTGGTAGTAGCGGTAAACTTGTCAATGATCTGTGTTACCAAGAGGAAGAGTTGTGCCCAGGGCGTTCTGGCCATGGATGCAGATTCGCTAGGGTCATCAAATTCACTACCGAGTACCCCTGGATTGCTGCTATACGGAGTTTCAAGGTCTAGTAACGGTATTCGTTTTTGGTCATACGAGGTAAGGAGATCGTGAGGCATGCAGTGCCAGAAGCTGGCTAGAGCTGCAGGGCTGCCGTGGAATTTGAAGGGAGTGAAGATTGAGTCAGGCGATGAGCCCTCGGTGGGATTAGGTCTCATAAGACTGCTCTTGATGTTACGTATCCGCCTAAACTCTTGTCAGATCTGTCTGCCGGTTTACTATGACGAACTAAATCAGATGCAAACCGTGAGAAGAAATTGTTATATAGAGCATTAGAGGAGGAAGTATGCCAAATGCGTCAAAACAACAGCTGCTGCAGGCCATATGCTTTTGAGAAATGCACTTACGTATAAAATTCATCATAATTCGAGTCGAGCAATTCATAAACGGTCAATATGGCATTACTCGCCATCGCAACATCCGCCAAGATAGAAGAACCCGCCTCGCGCAGAGCAGATTCGCTGGCGGTGTGAAGCGGCGAAGTGGTAGCCGCTCGGTGATAGTAATTGGCAGCCTTGAACGCCCAGTCGACATGGACCGTATTTGGATACAGCTCCGTCAAGGCCAAGTTGCTCCTCACGCAGTTCTGGGCGGGACGAAAGCCGCCAACGTTGCTCAAGTGCTTCGCAGCGAGCGCGGCGATTGCGTACTTGATTGCTGCGTGAGCTCCTACAAGACGAGGCATACACGTCTGGAAGAAGGAATTGTCTCCAAATACGTCCAGCCTAACAATTATGGTTTAGAACGCCTGAGATACGTCAGGACAAGATGGGTAACATACCACGAAGCCAGGTTGTCCGTATAATGCCGCAGAAGAAAGACCATCTCCTGCTCGCTCTCCAGCATAAACTCTGAGGCTAGGGCAGCAAGCCCCGTCTCAAACCCGCTGCCCGATTCAGAAGACATCAATCCCGGAGATGCCTCAGGGGCAGGTCCAGGAGCCCCGAAGTGGCCGGGCTGCAGACCACCATCATTAGCTTCACTAACACCGCCATTTCCGAGCTCAAAGACGAAACCGTCAGAGAGCGATAATGACGGGTCCAAGCTCTGTAGTGCGGCTTCAGATTCTTTCGAATAGTCCAATACCGGAATGTCCAGCGGTTCTGGTCTCTGGGTGGTGGTGATGCGACGGACCTCTACTGTAGTATCCTCGCGTAGCCGGGTCTCGGGGCGTTTCTTTACCAATTCCGCAGCTCCCTTGATTCCGTGTGCCTCGCCTGCGCGGGAATTTCGCCTCTTCTGCCGCTTCGGAGGAGGTCTGGCGCCGTTGTTGATGAACTTCCAGTCTTCACTGTATCCGGGACAGTCATGGTTGGCCGAGGTACACTGCTTGCAGCTAGGCCTTGTTGCATCACACTTGGAGCTCTCGGTCAAAACTCAATACATCAGGCTCATCTGAGGGTGTACAATTACCTTGATATGTCGCTTCCTGCATCGTTGGCACGCCGAGCCGGGGGACATTGCCGTTCGCAGGCTCCAAGCCGGAGCGTATAACGACGCTCGCTACCATGTAACCGCTCTTCCGTATACTGTGCCCCTCTCTTCAGCTCGGCTCTGCGTAGTTGTTGGTGGCAGCCAGAGGAAGATGTTACCCATTGAGGCAACGAAGCAACCCCGTACGGAGGTAGGATAGATATCAATGAGGTAAGTGGAAATTGAAGTTGCCTTGGCTATAGTTTTATCTGATGACATGCGAGGGTAAGTCGATTAATTGACTTTTGATTTGATCAAGCTCTTCACCTCTGGTCTCGACAGAGCTGAGCGGGCTAATGTCGGTAGGATGACGTTGCTGCTTTGGGGTAAACGATCCGTCTCATGCCTGTTTGGGCAATTCTCCCCAGTTGGGAACGTCTCTGGAATCTCTTCTTGCATCCACATAGATTCCTGCTTAGCCAACTGATGTCCTACATTTGTGGTTGTATGGAGCATGACTTTGCTGTCATGACATCTTTCAGTTGTACTTTGACCCCATTCACAAGTCTAGAATATTGTTCATTCACTTGGGCTTAATTCACATCATTTCGTTTGCAACGTTTATCATCATGGCAGAATCTCCTCAGTCACAAGCCAAAAGACGGCGGACGTCGACAACCGAGACGAGCAAATATCCCGTCGTCGCCGGCTACAGAATCTCTACCTATGCTGCGCCGGGGACGTCTCTGACCTTGAATGAGCAAAGAATTATATATCATGCTTGGAGAAGTGAGTATCCATATCACCCAATCATCTAGACTTGGACTTGTCCTTGGAGATGGAGGGCGGACTATTCGCCATTATTGAGTCGTAATAATCGGCCATATGTCTGTCCATTTGAAGCGATCCGGCCTTCATTAAGTGACAATATCTCATGCATTGGGCACATTACACAAGATCTTACGTCTAACACTTCACAGAGAGCGGCTCACCACACAACCCACTATGCTATACTTGCCGCAAACCAGGCAGCATGCTGCATTGCGACACATGCTGCCGATCCTATCATCAACATTGTGTCGTCCCAGAGATGCCAGAGTCACAAAAGACTTTTTACTGTGGCGCATGTACAAGGAGAAATTGGCACATTCAGCCGCCATTGTTCAACGATGAGAAGTCGAATCATCTTCTTAAGCAACCTGCCGATCAGCCGGCGCCAGAACCTGCAGCCAAACCTGAAGAAGCGACGTCAAACATGGAGGCTTCTAAGAGTACTCGGCTGATGAAAGACGCAGTCAAGTCTGACGATTCTGAAGACTCATCCTCCCAGCCAGCCTCAAGCAAAGTGTCTGAAGAACCGAGCCATAATGTACAGGGTGACGTGCTTCGCTCACTGCAAAGCCTTCGCGAACGAGTGACGATGCTCGAGAAAGAGAACGAGGCAATACGGCAAATTTCACAGACCAATAATTCAAGGAAACGAGAGTTGAACCAAGCGGGCGATGCATAGAGTCTACGCTCCCGCAGTGTTTCCCTCTTTCTTCCCCGAACATGTACATTACTACAAAAGTACAGGGATCGTTATTCGCGTCTTCTCTATTAGCGATCAAGGTTTTCTTTTGACTTCCAAGTTAAAACATCTGAACGTCTCGAGGGTGTATCCAGTCCATCTTCTGAACTCCAAGGTCAGGCTTTTGTAGTCAAAATCCTGCCTTGATGCTAAAGTCACCTCCACCTCCCACTATCACGATACCAGAAACCCACGATATAATTTCATATGCTTGCAACCCTTCTTTAGGTTATTCATGCCAACTACCCTGCGTCTTTCTATGATATCCATCTGCCGTCTCAATGAAGTCATATGAAAATGACGTCAATCACTCTATCTTCTTGTTCAATGCTCGGATCGTCTTCCAGTAGCGGGCGATATTGCCGTATTTGGCAAAATAGCTACCTCGACTACCAGGTGAGACGCCACGATAGACATGCCTCAGAACGGAATCCATCGTGCAAAGTGCCTGAAGAAGGACACGACCTCCGTATCAATGAGATTACGGTCAACGTATGAAGTGAGTAACATGGTACCATGTGATACCAGAAGAGTCGAAGAGGAGCAAACTCGAGAACTATAAGAAAGCATCAACTCTCCTTCATCACAAATTTATAGATCTCTCATATATCCATTACACTTACATCAAAAGGCTACACTGATTCAACACTACCAATACGATTCATATCAAGTCATCGAGCTGTCCAAGATGCCTTCCTTTGCAGATCTCCCTATCAACAGGAACTCCACTCCAGTCCCCTTTACGGTGTCAGTATCGGAGCAACAACTAATTGAGTTTCGGACCCTACTCAAGCTATCGAAGATTGGACCAAGAACTTATGAAAATGAGCTGACCGACGGTCGGTTCGGTATCAGCCGAGACTGACTTGTCAAAGCCAAAGCGAAGTGGGAGAATTGGGACTGGTGAGCTTATAGACCCTTGCAACGTCATCCACGCTGACTGAGTCAAAGGTCGCCGCCATAACGCGTGAAACTTTGCTGCCAATATCCCCACCCTGAACTGCATATCCATTGCCAAAGCCCAGTTCAACCATCAACGTGTTCATAATGCTTGCAATGTTCTGGAGTTGAAAGTCTCGTGTAAGTGGTGGCGGGGAAGAAAAAGCATAGCCAGGCAGAGAAGGAATAACAATGTGGTAGGGAAGTGTCTCGGGGGTGTTTCGGTTGGACAAGGTCTCTAGGATGGAATAGAACTCCATGAAGTTGCCCGGCCAGCCATGCAAGCTGAGGAGGGGGATTACATCCTGCTTCTGCGAGAAGAGTGCCACGAAGTGAATACTGAAGGTATCTCCGCCTTCTGTAATCGGTAGAGTAAAGTTAGGGAAGCTGTTGATGCGAGCTTCACATTTACGCCTGATGTTATCCCATGTCATGAGATCTACGTCTTTTTCTTCTGTACAGTAATATCATCAAAGACCATATTACCTATTTCGAGTAATGGATACTTGGTACTCTGACGGTTGCATTTCATGGGGTCATACATAAACTTGAACCCCATGAAAACTAAGCCGGCACAGGAAATTTATGAATCCCCTTCTATTACTTCTAAGGGCTAATGATCACGACAATCAAGTTGCTGTCTCTGCCTGATACGCCCGGAAACACTCGCGCGTGACACAGCAGATTCATAGTATTCATATATAAATACATCTTTTTGATATGTGACAGCTCGACGATCATTCTTCAACGGTCCAACAAAGTCTCACATAGCAATACATCTCGTAAAAAAGGATTATCATGACTTCGCAACTGGTGTCCAAAATATGTGTCATTGGTGGCACCGGAGTCCAAGGCATGTCCATCGTCAAAGCGCTCGTACACGATAAGAAATACACAGCTCGACTTCTGACCCGCGATACCTCGTCTCGCCGCGCCGCTGAGCTTCTCGCCCTCGGCAATGTCGAATTGCTCCAAGGCACATTCGCAAGTGAAGAGGCCCTTCGCGACGGCTACCGAGGCTGTGATGGGGCTTTTGCCAACATTGATGGCTTTGACGGTGGAGAAAGGGGCGAGATGTACTGGGCTATTCGCGCCCATGAGCTTGCTATTGAAGAGGGCATCAAATCTTTTGTGTACGGCAGCCTTCCCTATGTCCTCAAGCTGGGAGGCTACGACTCCAGGTTCTATTCCGGCCACATGAATGGTAAAGGAAGAATCGGGCAGTGGATTCTGTTCCAGAATGTTAGCAACAAGGAGAGAAGTGGGTGCAGCTCTGTTCACAGTCGCGCCTTACATGGACATGACCATCGGCTCCCATACTCCCATGGCACCCACCATCGAAGACGACACTCTCACCTGGCGTGTGCCCCTCGGAAATAGTTCTATGCCTTTGGGCTCCCTCGAAGATTGCGGCTACTATGTTCGCTTGCAATTCGATAACCCTGAGCGCGCCAATGGCTTGGACCTCAGGACCGCGGCTCAGGGCATCACTTATAGCGACTTGGCCATTGCATTTGAGCGCCCTACGGGCTATCGCGCTAGGTATATTGATGTGTCGCTGGAAGCCCGAATATTGGCGAAATGGGCCCCTGTCAAAAACCGCTCACGCCCCAATTGGTGCCGCTGATTTGAGCGACCCCAGTGCCATGTCCTCGCAACGGAACTTTACTGCATTGTGGAACTCTTTCAGACATGGGCTCTTCGGGATAGACTATGCTCTTCTGGACCAGATTCAGCCAAACAGAGTCAAAAGAGCAGAAGACTGGTCCCGTCAGCAAGACAACTTATTGAAGAACTCGGGAAAGGGAGGCTTATGGGAAAGACTCCAGCCCGGAAACATCACATTGGTTATTAAGCGAAGCGAAGATGGAGGTCATTTGTAAGTGAAGCCTTGAAGATGCTCGAGTGAATGGTATACACTATTCTATCAGTCTATATGTTGATATCTACGGTTTTTATCTGGCTTCTGTTTAGCTTAGCAACGTCTATATGAGCGCCATATACTTAAGCCGTCTGTAAGGCTTCACTTTTGTTCTTTTTCCATTGTTCAAAATCTGGAGCTTCGAAGATTTTGCCGTCCATGACTTTCTGTATCGTGCCTGCGGCGATTACAATCCATAGCAGCGTTACAATGACTGCGGCAATCTGTTTTGCAGTACATTAGTCCAGCTGGTTCTTCCGCAGCTGTAAATATTCGAAACGTGGCAGAGGGCGCAGACTTACAGTGCCTAAGACATTGAAGAATCGAGATGGCATCTCCTGCCCAATGGCAATTGTTGCGCCAGCCCAGACACCAAGAGGAAAAGTAAACCCCCACCAGCCAATGTTAAAGGGAAATCTCCGTCGACTGATGCTGGCCAGCGCAAAGAAGATCCATGCCAGGCCATTTGCCCACATGATGAACCCGACCATCCAGCCAACCACATATAATATCTCTCCAGAGTGGCTGCCCATCTGTCCAAGGGTCCCAGTTTTTGGAAACACTTCGGCAGCGACCTTGCCCAGCTGTATAATTGCAAATCCACCCTGGCCGAGAGGCGCCACGGGTAGGAACATAGACACGATGGCCTCAGGGGGCGGCAAGCTGTGCACTGAGAGGCGGTGGAAGAAGATGACCAGGCAGGTGAACGACAGCGGCATTGCGGTGCCCCAAAGGAAGTAGGAGGTGATGAGTGTCCAAAGAGCATGCTGTTCGTTTTCGAGAGCTCCGGCGAGAACTCCTCCAATGGCAGACGCGACGATTGCAGCAGCGACGGGAAGAAGCCAGGTTGCAGAAAGCGTGGCCAGCTTCACGTCGTGGATGTGCATACTGACGTCCGTTAGTTAAAGTAACCCCTTATGACCGTATTCATCACTTACATGACGAATGGCATAAAGTAAGAAATGACAATGGATATAGCAGCGTCAATCCACCACAGCGTCCAAGCCTGTTGAGAGGGTCAGTACATTCCTCGAGCTGGTATCCTCCGCTATGACTGACCAGAGTGAGCGCCCATTCACCCCATGCGGGCACGCAGACCAAGACAATCATCTCGATGATTGTACAGAGGGCAATCGGGAATGCCCCCAGGAGTAGCGGTACGGCAGGATGTCGAATCATCGTCATAAAGAGCCCAGGATATACAAAGTACCGAAGCACTGATATGAACGTAAAAAGGACAAAAAGCGCCAGGTTCAGAACGAAAAAGATGACTGAGATCCAGTATAGCCACGCTCCGTTATATGGAAGGTTGTGAAGAAGAATCGAAACAATTCCGGTGCCCATATTAATTGTAAACCACCTGAAAAGCTTTAGAATCATCTCATAGAAACGAGGCTCAGTTGTGGTCCGTTCACCAAGACGTCGACTGACAGGGCTGTAATAATGAAGATCCGAAACAAGAACTTACGCCGGAGTAAATGCGCGAACGGCAATCCAAATATTCCTCTCCCGCCTCTGAAGCGCAGGCGAGCTAACATCTTCTTTGTCCATCTCATTCTGCAAAACCTTTGCTGCTGGATCTGTCGCGTCGTCTTCCTGTGGCGGCGACAGGCTCGTTGAAGAGGCGACGATGCCCTCCGGGCCATGCCTTGGGACAATTGCAGTGCCGACCACATCAACAGCAGACGATGCGCCTCCCGCGGAGGATGCCATGATGATTTTGTTCACGCGAAATCAAGAGAGCGTCTGCCTGAACAGAGGTGATAACATGAGATGATCAAATGGGAGCTAAGCCACAGCATCAAAGTATTACAACCTCGACGTGCGGTTGAAGGAATATGTACGTAGACACGCGCATATATAGCGTCAGACTGCAACATCGTAGGCTCGCAATCACTGAATACACGTAGGTAAGTGGAACATTTCGGCTCAGTTCGCTCGACTTACTCGAGTTCTCGTGACAATTGCCGGACTACAGATCATCTTACGCTCCATGTTAGGCAAAAGGGCCCATTGCTTCGTATAACAAAGCCCATCGGCCGTGTACAAGAGCCAATGAGAGGTATTCGTGAATTGCCAGAGCGAACACCGCTATTCTTTAGGTTCTCCATGAAGAAATAACCTCCGCAATAAGAATTAAGCATCTCCGGTTAAAGGCTGTTCGCACCGCAGAAACAGCGTGTTATTGCCCCTGTATTTCCGCAAGCCCTGCCACTTATACCGTAGGGTGCTAGTCAGGCAATTCTCATTAGTAACTGCATCATTGCTGAGAAACCAAATCCGCGGCAACTGAATCGACCAGAGCGAAGCACCAAAGAGATGGATATCCCGGCATTGCTCCCAGCTGAAGGAGCCTCATTACACCAATCAATTAGTTCACTGGTATGAATGAGGTCTTTCCATTGGCAGAGACGGGCTTCATTCTCTTACTCCATAACACATCACCGACGATGTCCAGGAAAGACATCAGGGGAAAAGCTGGCAATCCGCCATGCAGAGCTGGCATGTCTTCAATGATATATCAAGCCCCCCTATTCCTTGACAATCTTATAACGTTGTCGAGAACACGACGTGCACGAGAGACAGCCAATTCACAATGTAAGTTGTGTCCAGACGACCCTCAGCATTATCACTAGGACAAGAATGGTTGTAAGACCCGGTATGAACACCTTCCTGGTGCCATCTCAAGGATCATAATTGCTCTTATACTCCCAGCAAAAGGGTAGCTTCGCGGAAAATGTGCATCCAACCAAGACATATCAAATGAACGCGAAGGTTCGAGATCTCGTTTATCTCAGCGTTGGTCTTCCTCTCTTGTCTGAAACTCTTAGAGTGATGGTTTACTCATCCGGGCATTCCCTACTCAAGAGAGTATTCAACGCCATATTTGCTCAGGCGCCAGTCTCAAACTTCCAGAAACCATTGAAAATCAGTGACAAAGCGAACCGATTCAAACGGAAGAAAAATATTCGACCGTTATGCGAGGGTCTATGACAGCGAACGAGCGGTGTAAGTGAGGCTGCCGGATAGGCTATCCAATATCCGCTGACGAAGAAAGCTTGAAGGCGTATTGCATCTGCATCCATCTGTACTTTTCGGTGCTCCCTCCGCCGAAATCACATCCAACTCCAGTTGTCCTACCAAATGGCCTCCAGCTGTGCAGAAGACTCTATCCAACATCATTCAAGATCCCCCCATGGTCTCGCCCTCTCCGCCATTGCTGCTCTTTTACCTCTACCAAAAGAGATGCACTATACCTTAGATACGTGTGCCTCTTTTCAAGAGTCTGCGACTCAAAAGTACATGCTGTCACGACCCAACACTTCAAGGTCGCAACAAGGAGGCAGCCATAGCTCCTAGGCTGACACTGCAATTTGTTTCCCGATAGGACTCGTTTGGCATGGTGCAACGGTTCTATGTATGATCACAGATTCTTCCACGACAGACAAGCTGAGTTCACCCCCTGAATGCGAACGGGATTTCTTCAAGCACGCAAACTCAAGATCTTCGCCCCATGTTATTATTTATAAGGATGTGGGCTTCGCCATGAGAGCAGCTGTAGTCAAGCAGATTGGTTCATCACTCGCTTCATTGAGATGGGCGGCAGAAGTTCTTGACGTCTATGTATGATTGGCATCGGCCACAGACCCTGCACAAGCCGGGGAACTGGGGGTCAGCCATGATAGCTTTTCCGAAGAAATGACTCCTGAGGGATTCGAGAGCCAGTCAGCCGGTTATTGTTGTGGTTGTATCAGTTGGAACCGATATGGGATATATCAAGGCCCCCAGATGATGTCAATAGCACATGCGACCAGTCTCCTTCCGGCATCGTCGCGGCCGCGGACCCATGGCCTGGTCGACTTACGACTTGCTGAAGCCCTGAGTAATTCGGCCTCGATCCATGAGCTCCAATACATACACATATATGGCAAGTAATCCCCAAGCCCCCTACAGATCAATCTCCTTCAACCGGATGTAGCACTGTGTCGGCTCCCTCGCAAACTTCTGCACCGCCTCATAGCCGCCCAGCTTCTCCGGAATCGGCAGCAGCTCAAAATTCCACACAATCAGCGCAAAGTGAATCTTGAGCACTTGCAGCGCCAGCTTTCTCCCAAAACATCCCCTAAGCCCCAACCCGAACGCCAGCGACGGCCCAGCCATTATGTTGAACATCTCGGCCCCGGTGTCCGGATCCGTCTCGAGCCAGCGCTCGGGCAGAAACATGTCAATGTCGTCGTCTGACCAGGCAACCGTCAGCGCTGACTTGGCCGTCTGGCGGGCCCCCGGGCTTCGTGCCTCGTCTGCAAGCTTCATGTTGGGTTCGAGGTAGCCTGGGCCATTGGCCATGAGGAAGACATTGGTGCCCTTGGGGATATGGCGGCCGAGGACGGTGGTATCCTGCTGAGCCTGGCGGACAACGAAGGCGATGGTGTTCGAGTGGCGAAGAATCTCCTCCACTGTAGCATCCAGGTAGGGGACCTGTGAGTTTCTGAGCTCCGCGTAGGTCAGGTCGCGCTTCTCTTGGACGGCGGTTCGGAAGGCGGAGCGGAGCGCGTTACGGAGACGGCTCTGCGCGGCTGGGTTGTCGGTCAGCATCTTGAGGCCCCAGGCGATGGTGGTAGCAGATGTGTCGTGGCCAGCTGTCATGAAGCCAAAGAACTCGTCGGCGATGGCGCCCTTGCGGTAGTCAGGCTGGCGGCCTTCTTTGGTCGCCACGTCGCGTTCGCGAAGGAGGACGGAGTGGAGCGCGCTCTTGGGCTTGATGCTGGCATCTTTCTCGATCAATCGGACGGATTCTTCTACCTTATCCCGGATGTACTTGTCCTTGATACTCTTCGCCTTTCTCATGTAGGGGAACTTGCGAATGACCCACGAAGTCAGCACCGGCGCAGGAGAGAGCTGAGTGTCTGTGACCGAGTTGGCCAGGGTGAGCACGGCCGAGAAGACTTCCGGAGTGTGACCTTCGGGGAAAGCGACGGGCTCGTTGACATCGTCAGGGACCATAGGCTCAAAGCTGTTCAACGCCTGGATGCGCTGGATGGTGTTGGTCCCGTCCTCGGCCAGACCAAAGGAAGAGGCAAAGATGGAGTCCAACGCAGCAAAGGTAACGTCCTGGTGGGCCGAAAAAGGACGGCCCTGGGCCATGGTACATTTTACCTTCCACAACTTCATAAGGGCGCTTGCGGCCATATACACCTCAGGCGCGCTGACTTCCCGGATGAAAGTCGGGGCCATCAAGTGGTTGATCAAGTTCCGGTTGTTCTTGAACCGAGGGTCGGTCGAGATGAATTGAATATGTTGCTCTGGCAAGATGCCATTGATAAGCTCGCCAAAGAATTCGCTGCGGTCGAATTCTTTGATTCTCCGAAGCAGGATATCCTGGCTTTCGAAAGGGTCTGTCACCACAACCCATGGTAGTCCTCCGGGCTTGATGAAAGCCTGCACAATAGGGCTTTGGAGGCGAGTGGTTAGGGACGTTAACCAGCACTGCTCTCATTCAAGCTTCCATGTTAGCAATCTGCATCCGCCTGGACCGATAAACAGCCAGCTCATGTCGGCTGTGTCTTACAAATATGCGTCGTGTACGCATCACATAGCCCATCATCTCTGGCACATCCCCAAACACCTTTGCAGCCGCATTTTTGTTGTACGGGATATCAGGGATCGGCTTCGGCAGGATCCGTCGGTAGGTCATGTACAGAGCCAGAAAGACGATCCCTACAATCCAAATTCCTCCTGAGGAGATAGTCACCGCCATTGTATTTGCCAGAGTGTTGCCTGACTGTATGCACATAAGCCTGGTTTTGAACAAAACACGAACGGGGAAGCAAATGGAATATTGATGGCTTCCAGATAAGAACCCACCGTGCCAGCAGCCTATAACTACAGTTTGAAATCCCGCCAGCTCCATTTGAGTTGGCTATACGAATAGGACCCTGACTCGCTCCTCCATACGACATGAGCAAATTGCCTTTGCAGCCTGGCATCAGCCTGTCCGGAACCCCGAAACAAGTCGACCGTAATACAGCGTTTGGAGGAGCACTTTTGAACGTCTAGGTTACACCCACAACGTTGCAGGGTGTCTGGCCGCTCCTCATTTCCCCACCTCTCCGCTCAAGAGGCAAGATTTGGGTTGCAAGCTTGCTACAGTAGCGTTGAGAAGCAAGGGTCAAGGCAACAACAAGCACAAACCTTGAACCAACAGATGTAATCTGTCAACCAAGTACGGAGTATGTACTCCGTAATAATGCCCCAGATGAGTAAGTTCCCGTCTCTCGGTTTCCCCTCCCGGCGGTTAGCCAGACGGCTGCACCCGGAAATACACACGCGGTTTCCTGCTGGTCTTCTCCATTGTTGTCTTGGCTGTGCTGACCATGCGCCCTTGTAACCGCCGATGGAAGACTTATGCCGGAACCCCGACGCCCCTCCAACGGCCCGAAGGCAAAAGCAGCAGTATAGCTTCTCACGGCGAGAGCATCATATCACCAGGGGCCGCGACTACATCCTACCAATGTCACAAAGGTTTGCTCGATACAAATTTGGCACAAGCACAGCAACTTGTGACTCAGCATATTATAGTATAGATGTAAAAGTTTCGCGGCTTTAGTGTATAGACATAAAAGAGTACCTCAGAAACGTGCCTCATTCAGCCTTCAATCGCAATGGTAGGCTCTAAAGAAGCTTCTTATAGCTATATTGCGGATGAAATATGTGTCTTTACCATTTCCTATGACTCCTGGAGTGTATCTGCTGTTGCTTTTATAAGCATATCTTTATATAATATAGCAGAGAGAATACATACGCTGATCGTCACTGTAGAGTTCATCATATCTCACAATGTCTACAAATAACCTTCGTGATGCTGGTGGGGTATATAGCTTCATGAATCCGCGGCACAGGGGAGTCCTGCCGTGGGTGGTTCCATAGCCTTGATAGCTTGTAGAGAATGTCTGTACTCCTAGCCGTAAGTGGCTCCATGGCTCCGGCCGTGAATATCACAATGATAGTTTGCAGCGCTCTATCGTTGATCTTTATGAGCCTGCGATTCTCCAGCAAACATCTTGTGTCTACAAAATTCGGCATGGATGATGGGGTGCTTCTCTTTTCTTGGGTAAGGTTATGCCATGTCTCAGTCTCTCGGAACGTACCTAATCTTTCATATCCTTCTAGTTGCTCTTTGTGGCATTCGTCGTCTTGTCGATTTACTCTACAACACTCGGCTAGGGAAGCACTATAAAGGCGCGGATTTGCTAAAGCTGCCAGGCCTGGTATACTTGCTACCAATTAGTCAATTCTTCGCCGTCATCTCGGTCGCCGTGTCCAAGTCATCCTTCATCTTGACACTGCTGAAACTGGTCACTCAGACCAGGCAAAAGGCTGCGTTGTGGTTCATGCTCACGACCATCAACGGGTCCATGTTCCGCATTGCTGTTGTTCAGTTCTTTTAATGCTCAGCTCCGCTTACTACCAGGATGCGTTAAGAACGATACTGTCATCAGGCTGGGATCATACGCCGCAGGGTACTCGGCCACCATGGATTTGGTCCTTACGGCACTCCCAGCTGTTCTTATCTGGAAGTTGCAGATGAAGCGCAGTGACAATCTTGGCATTATTGCCTCTATGAGCTCGGGTGTAGTGTAAGACGTCTCGCACCCTGTATATTGCATTTGCCCCGGACATTGGAACACTTCCTTACTTTGAAAATTGTAGAGCTGGCCTTGTTGCTCGCAACTCGAACTTTACCTACGGAACGGCATTCCCCCTGATCTGGCTTTCTGCTGAGATCAGTGCAACTGTCATCGCCGCCTCTATCCCCTTCTATAGACCGCTGTCCGCTTGATGAGGACAAGGAGGTAAAAATGTCTTCCTACGCCTTTTCCAAAATCAGCCGACCTGGGACGAGCCCTCTCAACAGGGCCCACGAACAACTAGAAGACAACAGCAGAAGCTACCCGTTTATCCTGAAGCCGGGCTCGCATATCTTGCACGAGACAACTTACACCTTTCAACACGGCTACGAGGGACAACTCAAAGGTAGCGATATCAGCCACACACGGCGAGGAGACCAGTGATATTCACTAACATGTGGTTAACTATTGAGAAGATAGGCAAAAAAAATGAAATCACATACAACAGCCGGTGTTCGCCAGTGGTCACCCACCTGACTACTAATCTGCCTCTCATTGGCTTGACTCTGGGAGAGCAGACGGGATCCCGTATTTTCCAATGGATATGGTCGTATGTGCTCTGTCTCACACCTATTCAGCACTATAACCACTTCTCCACAACAGCAGAGGGGAGCAAGAGGGCAAAAAAGAAAAGACATACAACAGCCGGTGTTCGCTGGTGGTCACCCACCCAACTACTAATCTGCCGGTTAGTGGCTTATCTATGGGGGAGCGGACGGGACCCCGAGTTTTCCACTACCTATGGTCGTATGTGCTTAAAGTTTGACTGCTAAAACTTATAGCCTTAGTCCTAGGCTTAGTAGGGCACAGCACCTCTTAGTAGTGGGTTCCTTGTATATAACTTTCCAACCTGCTCTGCATCTTTCAATCCTAGGCGGAAGTCCTTTCGATGTTTGATATAAATGTTACACTCAGCTATCTAAGTGTAAGACTTGGTATTAAATCTACTAAAACTATTACATGCCTATGTTATTACAATCTGTGACGTCCTGGTTCCTTACAAGGACACAGCTGATTGTCCATATGTACATGTATTAACGCTCAGGGGTTACATGACCAAGTATGTATGATTGCTCCTCGGCAGGCATCAACCCAATTGGTAAGGCTCTAGCCAAATGAAGGCTGGCCGGAAGGCGCACTGCAAGTCATACATTGACTATTTGTCAGCAAATTCGTGTATTTAGGCCGCTGCATGCGGCACAACAAGTGTCAGGTAGGGAGCTTCACGGCTCGTAAGACCTGAATTCCTATGTTACTTACGACTATTCCTAGCGTTCCGTTCAATATATGTGAAAACGGCTCTCAGAAAGGATAACATGAATGCCGCGATCAGTGTAAAGTCCTGGCAGCAGTGTCCTCATTGCAAAGAGATATTCGGCCAGGTGTACGACAAGCGGATTAAGTTGTCAAGCATCGTGGCGTCCAAGTGTGCAAGATGCTGGGCAGTGAGGGAAATTCTTTCGTGCGTAACAGACACCGCGAACCCAGGGACGGAACTGGTTGGTAGTATATGGCACGACAACACGCTGGAGATTGGCGTCATTACGCCAGAGGATAGTTTTGAAACAGCAAAAGGGCATAAGATATACATTGTTGCTGGTAAAATCACGGAATCCCAAACCTTGCCAGCACTGAATGCTGAATCTCGTTAGATTCCGAAAAGCACGCCAGGTTGGACTCTAGGCTTGGCATCCCCATTGCCTACACGCCCACGCATAGAAACTACCGCCCAATAAAGGACTCCGACGCAGAACGAATTTCTGTAGCCAAGGAATGGCTTGCAGATTGCGTGGCTTCACATGAGGCATGTAATGCAGAGTGTCAGGAATACGAATGGCCCAGGCGCGTTCTCGATATCTCACAGGACGAGATGATACGGCTAGTCAGCATCGAATACCCTCCCCCCGGAGCAACATATGTCGCTCTCAGTTACTGTTGGGGTCGCAGAGGCGGCAACTTGTGCACATACGAGAGCAACTTGGCCCAGCATAAAAAAGGCATTCCCTTGAAATCCCTTCCTCAAACTATCAGAGACATTGTTTCCGTCTGCAAGCAGCTCGGGCAGCAGTATCTGTGGGTCGATGCCTTGTGCATCATCCAGGACGACCCAGCCGACAAGATGACTCAGATACCGATGATGGCAGACATCTATTCGGGAGCGCTCCTGGTCGTCTCTGCTGCGGGCACCGCTGATGTTCTAGAAGGCTGTCCTCTTGGGCCACCTGAATTGCAGCCTATACAGCCAAAAGTACTCGAGCTGGAGTATCCCCGATACCTGGAAGCCAACCCCGAGAACAAGGGAGCCGGCAAAGTAACGGTAGTAGTAGAGCGGATGGAGCACGAGCATTGTCGACGCCTGCCGGGCCACTGGGCGCGCGAGACATTTGACCAGGACGGCGTGGATCTGCTAAATACCATCGAGGACCGCGCCTGGACGTTCCAAGAAAGATTCCTGGCCAAGAGAGCTCTCTATATCGGAAAAGGCGAGCTATCATGGGTGTGCGCCAGCGCGGTCCAGTGTGAATGCAGAAAGAGTCGCCTAGAGGTGAAGACCGAGGACGGCGACCGCGTGTTTAATCATCGATATTGCATCGGCCATGTCTCTACAAAGAGGCTGTTTTCCGATTCAAACAAGGACCTTTACAAGACCTTTTCGTATCTGTGGGCCGAGGTTGTCACAACGTACTCTGCGCGTCTGCTGACGCAGTTCACAGACCGCGTCGCGGCACTCGAGGGTTTGTCTGCAGCTTTTAGCCGACGATGGCCTGAAGTTTATGCAAGAAAAGACTATGCCTTTGGGTGCTGGGAACCGTTTCTGAGGGACCTTCTAGTCTGGCAAGCATCCGGAGAGGAGCCGGTGTCCGAGAATGTACAGAGAGGCCTCTTCCCATCCTGGGCGTGGCCGTCAAGTGGGAGGGCTGTAAGCTTTACGAGCTGGGTGTGGTACGGCGTGGACCCAAAGTCGTGGGTCGAGGTGGTCCGTCTCGAGCGAGGTCCGCCGGCTGATGAAGTTTTCGGCAGTGGAAAGGGAACACTGACGATCCGGGCTCCCTTGATTGCTTGCACAGCAGAAGCACCCGTCTTCGACGATGGCAGCCAAGGGGATGATGTTGTCTGCACGGCCCTAGATGCCAAACTGCCTTTTTTGAGGGGATACCCATCCCTTGACGATCCAAGTCAAAAAGAGGAATGGAAGACGGTGACGCACATGATTCTGCTTGCGAGTTACCCATTCAAGCCGCATGGCTCGTCGCGTCCCTTGTCGTTTGCTCTCCTCTGCGTCGCTCCTGTTCTAGGGAAAGACGAGTTTCGCCGCATTGGCATGATAACAACCGTGCGACCGAAAAGAACGTTTGAGGCACATGAGTTTGAAGAGCTGCTTTTGCCGCATATGTCTGATGTGAACCTTGTGTGAATGTTATTCAGCTGGTGGCACTAAAATTTCTATTGCAGTTCTGTCTGTCTCGCGAGGGCTTTTCTTGTCAAGGGGTACCATGATGCGCGGATTTATGGTGTAACTACTCCTATAGACATAACAAAACTGTACTTCCGATTTCAAAGCCAGGGGTACCGGAAACAGAAGACATTGTACCGCATCGTAGAACTTGACGGGACCCCGAGTTTTCCACTACATATGGTCGTATGTGCTTGACAACCAAGTGTTTCCAGCTTATATCATGCACTTTGGTGGTTACTGCATAATATTGCTATTGAAATCTGTTGCTGGTCTTATAAGTTGTAGCCAGTCAAAAAGCACTCATAAAGATGTCAAGCCCAGTAATATCTTATAGGCCTTGGACAGCTTATAGAAGGTGAAAATATAGGGAAATAGCTTATCTGTTTGAAGTGAGGAACCTATTGTCAGGCTAAATGCATAAAGAGCGCGTTTAGCTATAAACAATCTTGCTGATACCTTGTCAAGGGGTGGGAGAAAAAACGCCACTTAGCACATATAAAATATAGTAGCAGACCGGCGGTGTTTTCTTTCCCACTTCATGACCTCCCAAGCTGTGAAACCTTGTAGGCACACTATCCAAGAACCCCCACCTCTTGCGTAGGTATGTTGCAGTTCTTTTATTGGGATTTGCCAGTTTCCAATCCATGATATGGTTCTTCCTTTGGGGTCTCTCCCAACCAACGATCCATCATCACGTCCTGGTGGTTGGCAGTATCCAGCTGCTGAAGTAGGGCCTCGGACAGCGGGGCGTTGGAATTCACCGCCTTTAGCCGAAGTTAGCAAGATATGTTTCCTGGATTGCACGGTAGGCTCACTTGAACAGATTGTCTTCCAGACTTTTTCTCGTGAGGCCGAGGACTTGATGGTGTGGGCTTCGCGTGAATCCATTGCTTCTTGAATGAGAACAGCTTGTAAAGCTATGATGTGTCCCTTTCTCGCTGGAGTTTAATGAATAAAGCCCACAATGTGCCAGAGTTGCTTATGGAGTAACAATGAAGAAGAAGAATGATTTCGTGTAATATAAGTCTCGGGATCAGAGGGGTTATATATAGGAAACAAAGGAACTATTGAGTATCCTTGTCATCAGAAATCTTTCAATTGAACCAGCTTTTGGTATTGAATAGAAATGTTTAAGAACATTCATTCATAAAAAGATAAACCATAAGCCAGGAAACTTGCAAGAACCAAGTAGTATATAGAAGAAAGATACTGAGGCTGCCCCAGGGGCAACTTTCATTTGGCTGCACTGTTTGGACTTGCGTGCATTTCTATGATAAGCCTTAGATTTTCAAAAGATTTAAACTTCAAGAAGGGTTACTTTGTGAAAAAAAAAAAAAAAAAAAAAAAATGTGAAATTGGTTTTCCAAGGGATCATTACTTCCAAAATCTTTCAGACACCCTTATACTTTGTCCTCGTAGGTCGAGCTGTCCTCCTCCGTTGTTGGGAAACCTTGACTGCCTGAAGACTGCGGGCTCGTCTCACTAGGAGTCTACGCGCCAACCTCCACTGTACAAGAGACTGGATTTGCTTCTGACTACGTTCTGCACAAGGGAAAATGTCACTGCTTTCGCGCTCAAACTCGGGGATAGAGGCTTTCTCGCAAGCGATGTTGATGGTTGGGAATAAAAGGTGGACGGCCGACAACCCAGAAGTAAGGCAAGTTTCTGATTGATATATTCCAAAGTCTCAGAAAGTTTCACGAAAGAATATAAACTTTGCCTAAAAGGGGTCTCCTCCACTGCCTCTCGGAACTTTCAAAATATTGAACCATGCGTTTGACTGCGCCATGCTGAGTCGTGGCTTATGATGTTCTCCCAATAAAATCCTCCCCCAGGTGCAAGTGCCACGTAGTCGGCTGTGTGACGGAAACTTTGAAGAACTTTTCTATTGGTGTGGTGGTCAAGATGGTGTAGGAAGATCGAAGTTCAGTCAGAAAGTTTTTTACCCCTGCCAAGAATAAACTTTCCGGCTCGCGAGGTGATTGGTCTTACCTGCCCTGCAGAGCTTTTGCTGGTACGGCGATGCAAGGGATTGGGCTTAACAAAAGTTCAGATTGGGCACAAAAGTTCAGCCCGAAATGTTCAACCTCTGCTGAAAACTTTCAGCTCGCGAAGCAGCGATTGGTCTTACCTGCAGGGCGTTCTAGCTTGGCATTGCAAGGCGTCGGGTTTAAAAAGTTTGAACTTCCCAAAGGCACTCCCTGTCTATTAATATAAACATCGCCGTCAGAACGCCTCTTCAGTTGATTCTCTTGAATTGAGCAATCTCCTAGTTTTCATATTCTCCTCTTGAAAGTCAATTGGTCCCCATCGAAGTGCCATGTCTCTGAGCACAAGCGAAAGGGTGCGGAGCCCACCATTGAATGTGTGGAATCAGCACAGAAGCGACATTGAGCAACTGTATATTGTACAGAAATGCACCTTGAAAGAAGTTATGAGAGCTATGGAGGAGAAAGGGTTCAAAGCTAGGTTAGGAAGCTCTTCGAAGAACCATTACAAGTCAGGCTAATTGAGAGTGCGTACATAGTCAGCAGCAGTACAAAATCAAGTTCAACGAGTGGCATATTTCCAAGTACAAGAAGCGAGGAGCGCAGAACCGAGCTGATCGAGCTGATCCATGTACAAGTACGTGCCCAATTCAATACGCTACTCATATAATATCTGAGAAATTGTTTAGGCCAGACTGACGGAACGAGTGTAGCGAATCCCCGGCTAGCAAATCCCCATCTAGCAAATCCTCAGCTGGCAAATCCCCAGCCTCTGCGAGTAAGCTGATTTGTGACAATAACAATGTTCACTTATTGATCGATATGATACAGACGTCCTTTGTAGACGCACCTATTGGGGATTCAGGTTCGGATCCTATGATGGACTACCTTCCATACGATGTTTCCAATCTGGCTTACCATCCCCACACCTCCGAACCAATGAATCTCGGAATTCAGCAGGATGAAGGAGCAGTGGTGCCGTTAATACCACGAACACCTGACATTAAAGTCCGCCAACCTATCCATGAAGCGGCCAACTCCGGATCCCTCGACATGGTGAAACTTTTGCTAGAGAAGGACCCTACATGCGCGGCAATTTCTGATGGTGATGGTGAGACAGCAATCTGGATTGCCTCCCATCAAGGCCACCTCGAAGTTGTCAGACTATTAGTTGCGTGCCCTGGCGTCGATGTCAACGCCGCTACCACGGAATGCAAGCGCACACCCATTCATCTAGCTGCAAAAAACGGTCATGCTGATATAGTGAAGCTGTTGTTGGATGCAAATGCCAAGCACGATGAGCCCGACAGCAAGAATACAACACCGCTATGGAGCGCGGCGGATCAGGGCCACGCTGAAATCGTCCAGATCCTGCTCGAGAAGGGAGCCAACAAAGAAATCACTTCTACCAATGGGAACTGCCGTCCCATTCACCAGGCCGCACTACAAGGCCACGTCGAGGTGGTCAAGATACTGTTGGAGGCTGGTGCTCAAGTTGACCCGCACAAGGACGACTACGATGATGAGACGACTTCTCCCCTATGGCGCGCGGCTGATCAAGGGCATCTTGAGGTTGCCGAGCTTTTGATTCAGAAAGGCGCGGACGTTAATCTTCCATCTTTTCGATTAGAGGCCTTCCCAATTCATACAGCGGCCGCGAACGGGCATGCCGAAGTTGTCCGTCTCCTTCTCAAGAATGGAGCGGATGTAGACGCTCGAGACTACTATATGGACTGGACTCCACTTATGCATGCCGCGTGTGGAAACCATATTGGGATCATCAATCTTCTCCTGGAGCAGAACGCAAACGTGAACGCCATAGATGAAGAGGGTACGACTGCGTTGTGGATGGCTGCCGAAGAGGGACACGTGCAGGTTATTCAGAAGCTTTTGGACAAAGGTGCGAAATCTATCCCAGATGAAGGTCGAAGGCGGCCGATTCACGTGGCAGCACAAAACGGACACCTTGAAGCAGTCAAGCTGTTATTGAAGCTAGATCCGGGGGATATCAACATAGAAACAAAGAACGGCGCCACCCCATTGCTTCTTGCCTCGGGGGGGGAGACGGCTAGTCATCTCGAGGTTGCGCGCTACCTTATTGAGCAAGGCGCGGCTATAGTTATTCACTAGGTAAAGCTTGCGACCCAATATGTCGACGCATGACCACGGAAGACGATAGGATTGAAGGATTCAATGGAAAATCACAACAGACTGGCCCGTCGCCACTTATGAAGTTGGCCACTAGTCCTTCATCAAGAGGCTACGCCATCACTTTAAGTATCAGGCAAGTTGAAAATAGTCTCATTAGGTGTCCAATAAAGTGTATACGAACTTGGTGGTCTGCAAATTTGGTATATATAGTTGGCATGACAAACGGTCCGTCACCCATCGTCTCGGGGTATTAGAACAACTCACATACGGAACCCAAGTATGAGTCCGTTAATACTCCCCCTTGCATTAACTCAAAAAAAGTACTGTCTGAGATTCGACTTAAGTCTATTGTAATTATTTGTAGCGAACTAATGTTGCAGAGGTCACGCATATAAGGAGTATAGCAAGAGATCTTTTAGTTTGATATTCCAGCACCAGCTGAAATCGATTGATTTGCCACAGTGACTATACTAGATGTTTTCTTACGATGTTGCAATCCATATGTGCGTATCTAAAGTTGGGACCTCCTCATACACCGTACTTAACTTCTGAGGAAATTCAAGATCTGGATATGAGCAGAACTTCTATTGGTTCACGTTCCCCGCAGGTGGCTATGTATATTGGTCCCTTTGAGGCTCTGGGGGGGCGGGTGCTACTTCATGGAAAGGGTTGCCTTCTTTGCCTCGTTTTGTGATTTGCCAGAATGAGCTGAGGGCAGCTCCGTTTGGACAATTCAATCTTCAAGAGGCTGAAGATAAGGTCATGTGGTTTGCAGCCTGTTTGCGCCTTCGAGCGGGGTTGGACATATATTGATGTTTTTCTACTTCAATTCCTCGTCAACCTCCCAAGAGGTGAAGCGATTGTGCCTTCAATTTCTTTCACCTAATCATTGCAAGGTGGTCGTTAGCACTATGGCTACACAGGACAGCAAGCTATCTCTTGCGCAAGTTGCACGAACACGCGTGCTCATTCGGCGAATGCATGCCCTGCGAATGTACTGCTCAGCCCGCTCCATGTCTCGACACGGTCACATACTGATTCTGAGCTGCATTGTAGTGCGCGCCGTGGCCGATGGGACGAAGCGTTCCGCCTCCTAGATAAGAAGGACAAAGCGACGCTTGGCGGCGATAGAAAATCTCGCTTTAACGCACGAACAATTTACCAGTCCCTAAGAGACAAGCAAGCCCACTGCGAGTCAAAGAGGTGGACTCTCTTTACCAAAAGTGACGGGACGGAAGTTCAGATCCGAGATGTTCTGGAAAATATCGCATGCTGGGTCAGGAGATTCGAGTCTATCGGAGATTCTATCGTGCAGTTTGATCCAGTGCATGCTGCATTGCCTTGGGCAGGGGTGAAGGCTCTCATTGAGGTACGTTCATGTTGTCTCTTACCACCTTGATCTGAAGAAATCAATACTGAAAGCTTGCAAGGTTGCTGTCGGTGAGTTCGAGACGTACGCCAAGGTAATAGAGGGATTGGAGTTCGTCTCCCATATAATCGTACAGCTCGCCGAAGTAGAACAAGATATGTCAATCTCTGGAGGCTTGGTGTCAGAGCTGTCTTCAACGATTATTGGCTTATATGTCGAGGTCCTGAAATTTCTGGCAACTGCTCGGCGGTTCTTCGATCAAAGTGCCGGTGGTAAGTTACACCTTCCCATGTCTTGTGCAATACACAAGGAGTACACTGATTTTATTTATGCCAGTCCGATGGGTCAAGGGCGTATTCCAGCGCTTAAAATCCGCCGTGAAAGACTTTATCGACGGTATCTCCTCAATGATCAGCGATGTGTATCGCCTCTCAAACGAGGCAAGGTGGCAAGGTACGACAGTCTATAACCTATCTAGAATCCATCCGTCTCTCCGTTCTTAGGTATTGTTAGTACTAAGAAAATATCTCTAGATAATACCATGAAGGATGAAGCACGCCATAAGGAGTTGATGTCCTCTCTTAAGGTCCTTATGGAGGTCGTCACCAGCACCACCAACATGTCCGTCGACGACAACCGAGCTCGAATCCGAGGCTGGCTAAGTCCGGTATCGACCGAAGATGCTTATAAAGAAGCCAAGGCCCTTCGCCACGAGTCCACATGCGATTGGGTGTTTGATCTTGAGGCATTCCATGAGTGGACCACTCGGGAGGGCAAAACTTCCAAGCTATTCTGGCTCCATGGACCCGCGGGCTTCGGCAAGACCATACTGTGCTCCAGGGTGATTGATTACATGGAGAATCAGAACAGTTCCTACGGTCGGATTTTGTTCTTCTTCTGCTCTGGAGAAGACCACGAGAGGACGCATCCATTCGCGATTTTGAAATCGTAAATTGGACAGCTACTCATCAGGGACGACACGGCCATTGACATCGCTATGAAAGATGACCAACTGCAGCTGAAGATTAGTGAAGGCATCCCTGTGTCAGAGGCCGACCAAGATTGCCTCTGGTCACTGTTTCGCAAATTGATCAATGAGGTGCCGCACTGCACCTTAGTGATTGATGGATACGACGAATGTACTGAAGCTACTACTACGATCTCAAAATACCATACCCAGCAGTCCTGCCGGACCCAGTTTCTCCAGGACCTTGTAAGGGTCATTGAAGGGACAGGGACACACGTCCTTCTAGTGAGCCGCCATCAGCAAGACATCAGAGAGGTTGTAATGGGGCGTTGCGGGGATGGGCAATCGTTGAGAACCATCGAGCACTCGATCACAAAGGCCGACACAACGAAAGACGTGTCATCATTCTCGGAGACGCTGTTCGCAAAGAAGCTCAGCAAAATGGGGCCAGACAAGAGGAGTGACATTGCAGGTCGCGCCGTCGAGAAGAGCGAGGGCATGTTTCTCTGGATTGCTCTGCTCAATAAAAGGCTTCTGGCGGGCGCAACTAAGAAACAAGTGGACAAGCTTCTTCTCGATACGCCCAGCGAGATAGGAAAGGCTTATCAGAGGGAGCTGGAAAGAATTCTGCCTCCTGGAGGTGACCCATATCTCGCATCGCGGGCCGAGGCGATCCTGAGATTGGTCCTCTTCGCGGCTCGACCGCTGACAGTGCGCGAAATGGCCGAGGCTCTCGCCGTCCACTTCAACGAGGAGTCAGCCGAATATCCCCATGATGACCTCCCAGATCCTTTTACGGAAGAAAGCGTGGACGAAGAGTACGTTGGCAGCTACGTACTCAAGCCCTGTGGTTCCCTCATCGAGCTGCGCAAGGAGCATGCGAACATCGCGCTGGCATCGCAGACTATTCACTTTGTCCACTTTTCCGTCAAAGAGTTCCTGCTTCAAGGACCCCTTTACGAATGCGGGCCGGATCACAGACCATATTTCTCGAAAGAGAGCACGGAGCACGATTGGATGGCGGGCCTGTGTCTTCGGTATATGTGCTACGAGGAGTTCGACGACGATTCCAACAAGTGCATTCAGAGTGCGGAGGCCTTCATTTGCACTTATCCATTCTTCTCCTATACGGCAACTAGCTGGCCAGGGCACTTTCGTCGAAGCAGATCCGGCAATACTCAGCCAGACACTCCGAACCTGGTTTGGGAACTGTTCAACAAGAAAAATTGGAAAGTTTGGGCGACGTTGTTCGAATCAATATCACAAGACACTGGCAGAGATCCGAGTGGTCTACAGAGGCCTGCATGGGTCAAATCTCTTGACCGTGCCGACAGTGGCTACGGATCACTGGAAGCAGATGAATCGGAAGTGTCAGATATTGAACAGGATGAGTCGGGCGAGGAATCAGATAACGAGTCTCTTGAGGCCCCCACTCCCGCTGCGGCACGTAAAATCAGTCCATCTCCGGTATACTACGCGACTATCCTTGGCCTTACTGACATTGTAGAGCGCTTGATCGAACTAGGTCATGACTGCAACACCCTAGGGGGCGAATTTGGCACTCCCTTACAAGCAGCGGTTGTGAACGAGCAGAGACCTACCATCGAGGTGTTGCTGAAGCACAAGGCTGACCCATCTAAAAAGGGGGGAACTTACGGTACTCCTCTCATTGCTGCTGTTATTTTGGGCTCAGGCGACATCTTCAATAGGCTGCTTGTCAACTGCAAGAACCTTGATGCTGCAGATGAAAGCGGAAAGACTGCTCTGCATCACGCTTGCGGACTGGGGGCTATTGACATGGTGGCGAAGCTTGTAGATGCAGGCGCCAGCCTGAGCCTCGTATCGAAGTCAGGACGCACGCCCCTGGTACGAGCATTAGCACGGGGGCACCTCAAGGTGGTGCAGCATCTCCTGGAGAAAGGTGCTGACGCGAACGAGAGAGATTATGGACGGCAGGCGCCGCTTCTACTAGCCATCGAGATGAGGAACGAGGAAATCACCAAGCTGCTGCTCGATCACAACGCGGATCCGCATTGCCAAACGCCTTGGGGCATGAATGCACTGCACGCGGCGTGTTATGTCGGGTCAGCACCTCTCGCCCAGCTGCTCTTGGAGCGCGGAGCCGCGGTAGATGCGACAGACGACGAGGGCTGGACGCCGCTCCACTATGCCGCGAGCTTTGACTCCAAGGAATGTGCTGAGCTCATGCTTGATTCCGGGGCTTCTGTTCTGGCCAAGTCAAATGATGGCTGGACGCCGTTTGCCCTTGCGGTAAGGCACGGCGCCGCAAGCGTGGTAGAGGTCATGAATAACTACGAGGAGACGAGCGCTTCGGGTGCAACTTCGCGGCCCCTCAGACTGGCCGTCGCCCTCGAGGAGGGTTATGTCGACCTGGTTTCGTCACTCCTCAAAGACTCCAGCTGGTCTTCCTTCGATGCTGAGATGGTTCGAGATATCCTGGCCTTCGTGCTAAAGACCGAGCAGGAAGCCATCTTCCTCGAACTGGTAGCCAATGTCTCCAGGCCTGATGAGCTGGGGGACAGCTCGAGTGGCATGTGCGAGGGTCTAATCTGGTCAAATGAGGAAGAGCGTATGCTCAGGGACCGGCACTGGGGCAGCCCCTTACAAAAGGCGATGATGCTGCGCCCTGACTTGCGGTACATCACAGGGGCGCGGGCTGTCGTGCCCGACGCGATGCTGCCAGTCGCACTCGCCAACCGATCACACGACGTGGTGAAGCTGCTCCTTGAGCGCGGTGCCAACGCGTACCGCCAGCCCAGATCGGGGTCGGCATGGTCCTCGCCGTTCCAGCTGGCTGTGAACCAGGACTCTCGTGAGCTTGTGTCCCTTATACTGACAATAAACCGGCATCCTGCCCCAGAGGGCGTCCTGCTAGCAGCCGTCGAGGCCTGCGCCCAGAATGGCATGGCATTCGATGACATGGCCAAGTTGCTGATCTCGGACGGAGCGCTAGGCAACAGTCCCTATACTACCAACGCCAATGCCATCGACGATGATCGGGACCTCGATTGGTGGGCGCACGTACTCGTGGGAGAGTGGATAGGGAGCTACGACTTTGGGTCAGATTCATCCAAGGAGACTACGGCATTCCAGATCGAGACGGTCTCTACGGAGTCTCCGAGGGCGTCGAAGAAGGTGGTCATCTTGTTTTCCGGTAGCGGGCAGGACACAGTCGCAAAGTTCGTCATCCGCGGCCAGGTCACGTCTGGAACAACCCTGAGGTTCGTAAAGTTATACCCTAAGTTTGGGTGGGCGTACGAGGGCAGTGTTGAAGACGCAGAAGGGGGGTACCGTATCAATGGCCAATGGGGCAAGCAATTCGGAAAAAAACAGGGCGGAAATTTTGTGCTGGAAAAGAAGCGGTTGCATTGAGCCTGGTTGGTGATATTGGAAATGGATTCTTTACCCGGGTTTTACAACATGGCTTTCTATCTGATGAAGCCCACTTCGATAATCAAAGTCATTCAGTAAGAGCGATTGCAGCAGCACATATTTCCCTCTGAGAAGGAGGCAAGTTTCAAAAAGTCTCATTAGGTGTCCAATAAAGTGTATACGAACCAGTCATATGATATCAATACCCTTAACAAAAGTCAAGGAAAAAGAGTCAGGCCCCTTGGGCAGCCTCCAAAAGTACGTGTAAGAAGAAATGATAAGATCTACAATAATCCCTTTTTAAAGTCACAACCCCCCACGCCACCGTCTCCGTCCGTTTGTGGTCACATTAATGCGCCTCTTATGACATGGCAGCCACGTTCATGGGGAGAGCACCTGCAAGTAGATCAGTCAGTACTGGTTCCTTTACAAATGATACGAAGGAGAGTAAAACTTACCACCCCAGCCACCGTGGGCACCAATACCCTGAGCAGCGTTCACGGGGAAGCTACCAGGAGCACACTGGACGAAGCAAGAGCAGCTGCCATCGGCACCAACAGTTCCCTTGCCGGGAGTGACGCTGCCGCTGTCCGCAGCAGGGGGAGCGGCGGAGGGAGCCGCAGCAGGAGGAGCAGCAGGAGGAGCCGCAGCGGGGGCAGCGGAAGAAGCCGCGGGAGGAGCAGCAGCAGGCGGAGCGCTTCCACCGGTGATGGGAGTAGCAGAGCCAGTGCCGTTCTGAGCAATGGCCATCTGCTGGAACTGAGCCTGGGTCTTGGCAGCGGTAGGGTTGATGGAGAAGACCATGCCCTTGCCGCAGTGGCCGGCCTGTCGGCAGTAGAACCCTGCGTATCGATGTTAGCACGCTGCTCTCAGTGGCTTCATATCGTCATAGGCGAGTACTTACAGAGGGGAGTCGTGGCCATAACCTGCATAGCGACCTGGGGAGCGGGAACGATGGTGTTGTTGGGGTTGGCCTGGAAGCCAGAGTCCATGCCGCCCTCCAGCTTCTTGCAAGGAGTGTCGAAGGCAGACTGGGTAACGGTGTGGTTCATGGAGTGAAACTCGAAGATGACGGTGTCACCAACGGGGATGTTGTCGAGCTGGGGAGGAGAGTAGACGAGACCAGCAGCTCCTCCAACAGTGACGGTGTGAGTGGCACCGGCAGCGGCGGCGGTCGAGGTCTGTCCTCCAACAGTCACGGTCTGGGTGACGGTGACCTTCTGGTTGTAGGTCGTGGTAGCGGCACCGCCACCGGGGTTGGCCCAGATGATGATGATCTCGGTCAGAGAGTTGGCGGTGATACCGTGGCCGGCCATGCCTTGGGCAATGGCGATGCTTCGCTCATCCAGCTCCAACTCAACTCCTCGGGCGGCGTTGTCGGGGTAGGCATTCTGGACCTTGTTGGCCAGAGCAAGAGGCGCAGAGGCCAGAGCTAACCAGGAGCAAAACTTCATCTTGGCGTTGTGTGGGTAGATATTGAAGATCTGACTTGAATTACACGTAAAGGAAGGCTGTCGAAAGAACTTGAATCAACCAAGTTCAAGGGCGGTTATGGCGAGGGCCTGCTCGTGAAGCGAATGGAAGAAAACAGAGAAAGAAATGAAAAAGAGGGAAAGAGAACAACTGCCGAAACAATTCGAGACTAGTGATGAAGAAACGAAGGAATGTTTTGCTCGTCTCGGGGACAGCCAGGCATTATATCTGTCCAGGCGCCATGCGGCCGAGCATGAAGCCAGCCGTTTTCTCCTGATGGAGGCAGACCCTTGAACCCCCCGTTTCCGAGCTAAAGAGTTGTATTCCGGGGCGCGATGCATCCGAATCAGCGGCGCTCCGTACTGTTTTGCGCATTTTGGTGGTTTGCAGGGGTTCAAGGAGACAACTGTAACAGAGTTGTCTCGGGTGGCGTTTGGCCATGTTTTGGCGTGGCCCAGTCGGCGACCCTGGTCTAGCGGCTAGGGTCTTGGGACGCAAGACAGCTGCATGTTTCTTGAGAAGCATATCCAAGACTCAAATCAAGCATTTCACTTCTCATCTTTGTTTGATCGAGTTGCGTCTGGGCATCGCTCGCCACGTTCAGACCCCTGTCGTTGATGCTCGAGATCCAGAAGCGAGTGGGTGGAGACGCAATGCTGAGCACCCCGGATATGGCAAATGAAGAGTGCACCAGCAACGGTGCGCCATCCATCTCAGGTGTAAATGCGTGCTCTAATCTCTCGATTTTCTCCGAGAGACGCCAACATGAGATGGCCTTCGGTCCCGGCATCTGAGTAATGCGCAATATCAGCGCCCACGTTAGCCTTCATGCCGCTCATGCGCCTAGAAACGTGCCTCGACGAAGAAGAAGCCAACGGCGGACGCAGAAAAACGCAGCAGAAGTTTTGGCGGCTAGATCAACAGCAGGAGGCCGCAGGCTTCGAATCATGCCAGAAGCAGCATAGACTCGTCACAGTCGTCCGCCATAAGGGGTTGAAGCCAGAACAGCGTCAAGCGCTGGCAGGCCAAACTAGTTCGCGAGGGTCTTCAAACCGCCATTGTGGAGGATGAAACACGGCTTTCTCATGGGCCGGGGAATGAGCCGTAGCGCAGCTCTTATCAATAATATGTCGCTCTGCAATCCCATCGTTCATGCGATTCCGACTTGGTCTTCCCGACTTAGGTTGCCTCGACCGGATCTATCGAAGCGCGCCCTAGCGATCTCCTCCCTTCAATCTTAGGTATTGTCGCTGCTGAATTGACAGCAGGCAGGAAAGCTCGGGGTCGAGAGTCTAGAACAAAGAGGAGCAAAGGCGTCTGCAGGATCCTGGCAAAGGCCGCCTGAAGTGTTCACGATCAATTGTAAACCACGACGTTCCGATGAAGGAAGAGAGGATTGAAAAGAAGCAGTGAGGATCAAGAAGGCATGCAGGGGCGGTGCACAAACAGGCCGCAGCAATTTCCATCTTGTTGAAGCGAGTGCCACTTTCAAAGGTCAGACCAAACAAATGCGTAATTCTCTGCCATACACCGGGCACATCGGCCGCGATGCAGATATCTTAGCATTTCCGCCGCTATGTATTTTGAAACAAATCGTCCGATAAGAAACCATCAGTTGGCGGCGTGGCTGAAATCGGTAGAGCCAGAATAATTTGAAATGCACTGACACGTTGTTTCCACCAGGCGCTATCCTGAGACGCCAGAGACCAGAGTCATCGCGACGGTTGTCGAACTAGCAGGCCTGTGGAACGCCATTTGTCGCAGTGTTTCCACCCCAGCTTCACCATTCAACTTGTGGCGCAGCACCTTACTTCCCCCACGATCAGTTAGTTGACGCCGATAGACCCAACTTCAGCAACGTGATCGGTCAAGGCTGTTGCTCCATCTTCTGCTGTGGTTGTTGCTGTCCTTGCTGTTGTCCCTCAAACAGGCCGGTATAATAGCCGGCGTAGTACCAAGACATGAGGAGCTTTTTCAGATTCTCGTCGCGCACTGGTCACGGTAACCCGGAGATATTCCTCAGCGTCAGTGCGGCACGTTCAAAGAGACGTCGGGCGTAGGCCAGGAGGTGTGCTATCGTCTTGCGCGAGTGACTAACCTGTGCCAAGTATTGCCTGAGACGGAAACGCGTTGGGCAGAGAGTTCAAGCCGTGCGCTGGCTGCGTGCTCTCTGACTGCTTCTCGGCGGGAGCCTGTGGACATTGATGAGCTGAATAGCCCTGGGAATCATGGCAAGGGCATCTCAGATGAGATATGCAGTGCGTCTGTGCTGCAAAACGTACATCATCTGCTGCATCGGCACCTTTATCCGACAGATCGGGGACGTGTCCCTGGGTATCCGTCGATTCTTCTATCTTGGGAGTAACGTCTGCCCTGCAGTGGGCGTTAGCAGCAACAGACAGAGCGACTCGATCAGACATGAGGATCAATAGACGCACTTGGCCGAATCGACCTCGGCTTGTTCCAGGTCTCGAATGCTGCCGCCCTTTGCGCGGATGCTGTGGTATTTCTAGGCTCGGGTTAAGGCAACAGTCCTCGCCTTCGTTCTGCCAAGATGGTCTTACCTTGTACTCCCGCAGAGCATCGTTCCAGGAGTCAATCAGGACAGAGTCGTCCCAGATCTCTTCGTGCTGAGGGTCAGATTCATCGACGTCCATCGTGATCGTGATGGAGTTGCGGATGTGTGAGTTGAAGCTGGTAGAAGTGAAGAAGGTGAATGGGCGAAGGAGCTCTTGAAGACGATGGGCTAAGCCTAGTCGAGCTCTTCAAAAGTGACGATTCACCCAATTGTGACGTAGAGCTGAATTAAATCTCACATCAAGGTCAAGTCAAGAGAAAAGAATTCAAGAGCCCTACATTCTCTCAAATCAGTTGAATCAATGACATTTTCTGGCAATATTGATGCGATCCTTCTGAGACAGTTCGAGGATACCCTGAACAAAACAATGACAAAGGCCTGGATTTCGAGAGAGCTTGTTACCGTAACCGGCATAGGACCTGTTAGTGAACAGCCACCCCACCAATCGCGCATATCCATCCGCTTCACCGCCCTCGAAAACCGGCAGAATCGTAAATTTTCCAGTAATTTTCTCTTTTTTTTTTTCTGGCGAAGCGAATTTGCGGCGCCTGAACAGTGATACAGACAACCACCACAAATCGCATCATGGCGCCAGTTCTTCGTAAGAGAAAGGGTAAGAGCCACGAATCTCTCATTATACGATCTCTTCTAACTGAATCTAGCTGCGGAAGAGCCGAAGCCCGAGGAGGTTGCAAAGCCCACCGAGGTCGCAAAGCCTGCGGACAAGACCCCCAAGGGAAAGCGAAAGGGTATGATTGCCGACTTCAATCGATATGCCTCGAGCTGCTTCATGCTAACATTCTCTGGATACAGCCGCTGAGCAATCTACTCCCGTTTCCGCCAAGAAGCAAAAGTCCACCAAGAAGACGGCAGCCGAGACCAAGACACCCAAGTCACAAAAGGCCGAACCCAAGGCGGATAAGAAGGAGAAGGAGGTAGAGAAGAAGGAGGAGAAGAAGGAAGCGAAGGAGGACAAGAAAGAGAAGAAGCAGAAGAAGGAGAAGAAGGAGAAGAAGCAAGATGAAAAGAAGGATGACGTGATCGACATGGAGGGAGAGTCCGACGCCGAGGGACAGGAAGACGATGAAAACATCCAGGCCCTTGCTGGCAACATTGACCCGGAGGAGGAAACCGCCGTCAACGAGGAAGAGTTCCAGCCCGGCCAGGATGTCGGCAAGATCCCTAAGGTCTCGAAAGACGTGCAAAAGTCGGTCAAGGCCTCCAAGGAAGAGCCCGGCGTTGTCTACATTGGACGGATACCTCACGGTTTCTACGAGTACGAGATGAGGCAATACCTCTCTCAGTTTGGCCCCATCTCACGACTGCGCCTCTCCCGCAACAAGAAGACCGGCGCCAGCAAGCACTTTGCCTTTGTCGAGTTCACCGAGGCCAGCACCGCTGAGATTGTCTCCAAGACCATGGACAACTACCTGCTTTTCGGACACATCCTGAAATGTAAGGTCCTCTCAAAGGAGCAGGTCCACGAGGACCTGTTCAAGGGCGCCAACAGACGATTTAAGAAGGTGCCGTGGAACAAGATGGCCGGCATCCAGCTTGAAAAGCCCCGTACCGAATCAGCTTGGGAAGCCAAGGTCGCAAGAGAGCGAAACAACCGGGCAAAGAAGGCCGCCAAGCTTAAGGAGCTGGGGTACGACTTTGAGGCTCCGGAGCTCAAGGGAGTGCCGGCACCCGCCGCGGTTGAGAATGGGAACGAGGTCAAGGCAGTTGAGGCCGCTCCTGAGGCCGCTCCCGAGGCTGCTGTCGAGGCGGCTCCTGAGGTAGCCCCAGAGGAGGAGAAGCCGGCTGAGGAGCCGCAGCAGGAGGTCAAGACACCAAAGAAGGCTTCCACCCGGACGAAGTCAAAAGCAACGGCGACGCCCAAGGAGACTCCCGCGAAGGCGACCAGATCGACCAGGTCGACCAGGACGAAGAAGGCCGACGCTTAATACCAGCGGCGGACGACCTTAGACGTATATCTGTTTTCTTTCTACTACACTAGGCAGGTTTCATTACGGCGCAGTGGTTCATGAAAATTACACGTTTTGCACTTCATATTGAACAAACATGCCGTGAAAACTCAGCAAAGATTCAGTGGTGAAAATGGCATGTCCGCACTCAAGCGAACCCATTGCGCTCGTGAGAAGAACAAGCAAGCAACGGGATTATAAAAGGCGAGATTCTCTACTTCGCGCGAGATTGTGAAAGAGCCAGTAGGGATTGGATCTCCTTCAATAGTGTGATGGCGAAGATGATTGTAAGATGAAGAAGAAGAAGAAAAAGAAAAAAAATCGCAGACCCGCAGACTGAAAAGACCTGATAAGCAAAATCTCCCGATGACTAAGCACGTGGCCCGAATGCGGTTCCGGCTTGGGGATACGTACGACAATCTGAGAGACGGCTCGTATCCGCAGCTTGGAACACTTGTTCTTCTGGAAGACGCCCAAGCTTCTCTCACGCGCGTCGAGGCCTTCTAGAAGCGCTGACGATCCCTCGCTGGCGCCCCATTTTCGGACCGCTTGTCTCAATTGCTCTGCCCAGCTCGCCGGTTTGCGCATCGCCAGCTCGAGCCTCGAGGCCTCAGCCGGAACGAGTATCCGCAGACATCGGAGCAGACGAATCGGAGGCGACGCCGCGGAGCTGCTCGAGCGCTGATTAGGCAGTCCCCGGGCCTCCCTTGCGCTACAGCCTCTCGCACGAGGCTGCTGTATTAGAGCCTTGGAACATTGGATCGTCTAGCAAGCCGCATGCCAGCTCGTTAGAGCGCGGTCAACACCTGCCCACCATGTCCTCGACAGCGGGCACAGAGCCCAGCTTAACGTCCAATTCAGGTTAGTCGTGGTCCTCGCTCATGGCCTGACTGGTTGGGATGTCAGTATGCTAAAAGCGGGCGGAATGGGACAGCGGCCAAGAAGAAGAACAACAAGAAGAAGAAGAATGCGAACAAGAACAAGGAGCCGGCGCAGACGAGCAATGGCGACGCCAGGATTGACAAGGACGAGGTAGACGACGAGCCAGAGACGCCGACAACCGCCGTAAGCCGCTACCGAAGCTTCGAGACTATGTGATTCCCGCTAATTGTCCAACGTTAGGAGATCCCGAGCAATGTTGACAACACAGAAGAGCCTCCCAACGATAGCAACGGGCACCCAGTAGCTCCAGCGAACCACGAGCCCCTCGAAGACCATGCGCATGAGCAACGGCCCGACGGCGATTCCGACACATCGGCCAAGCTGGAGGCCATGGGCAAGGAGCGAGAGGCTCTCCGGGCTGAGGTCGAGCAGCTGCGGAAACAACTGGAGAGCATCCAGGAAAACCACCAGGCCGAAGTGTCGCAGCTGCAGTCGGAGCTGGAAGACAGCAATGCCGCAAGAGAAACCGCCGAGGAGCAGTACCAGACACTGCTCGGGCGCGTCGAGAAGATCAAAGAGACGCTGAGCGACAGGCTGAAGCGGGACAAGGCCGAGCTGGAGGAGGCAAAGGAGTACATCGAACAGCTCGAGGCGCAAAACGAGGAGCTCCGAAACGCAGCAGAGGCGACCAACGAAAACGTGGCGAAGCTCAGGGAAGAGCTCCAGGATGCCACGCGAGAACTGACCACACTTCGAAGTCGCAACAACTTGTCTGCGAACAATTGGGGGAAGGAAAGGGAAGAGCTCATGAGGACGATCCAGCATCTCAAGGAGGAGATGGAGAACACCTCCAATGCCATGGGCGAGTGGGAGGTCATCGCCATGGAAGAGCGCTCCATCAAGGAGAATCTCAACGACAAGGTCAACGAACTGGAAGAGGAGCTCGCCGGGTTAAGAGAAGGATACGAGGCGGCCGTCGCCGAGCGCGATAGCCAGGCAACATTAATCGACAATTTGCAGAACGCTCTACGAGAGATCCAAGACGCCCGGAAGAAGGAGCTTCGCGACCTGGTCGAAACAAGCGAAGCCCAGCTCCAGGAGCAAAAGAAGCTGGTGCAGGAAGCCGTCGCGAAAGCCACAGAAGCGCAGGCAGCCAAAGAGGAGCTTGTCAAGGAGCTCGAGCGCACGGCGCCATTTGAGAAGGAAGTGAAGGAGAAGAACCTCCTCATCGGCAAGCTGCGGCATGAAGCCATCGTGCTGAACGACCACCTCACCAAGGCCCTGCGGTATCTCAAGAAGACAAAGCCAGAGGATAACGTTGACAGGCAAGTATTGCCGCCGCCGCAAAGAGAAGTGGGCGCAAGCTAACACGTTCCGTTACAGACAAGTCATCACGAACCACCTCCTCCATTTCCTCACGCTAGACCGAGGCGACGCGAAGCGCTTCCAGGTCCTCCAGGTCATGGCCGGCTATCTCAACTGGACCGACGAGCAGCGCGAACAAGCTGGCCTTGCTCGACCCGGCGGATCCAGCAACAGCCTGCGCCTCCCTCTCTCGCCCTTCCAGCGCACTCCCAGCTCGCCATCCCTCAGCGCCGACATCTTCTCCGAGCCTTCGTCTGCGAGAGACAGGGAATCCCTAGCCGAGCTCTGGGCAGGCTTCCTGGAGCGCAGCGCTCAGGAGGGCACCAGCGACGGCCCGTCAAGAAAGGGGAGCACGAGCAGCGTGGCGACGGGCGCGGGGGCTGCAATAGGCCGGCCTGAATCCAGGGCGTGATGTATTTATAGAACAACTTATATAGATGTTTCACAGCGTAATATATATATATTCTCAACAAGACGAATGAAGTACATAGAAGAATGGTGCGCCGCCGCAATGCCGAAAGCCATGCCGAAACCAAAGGTGTACATCAGAAAAGCTCAGTATGCTCCCACCTACTGCTCTTCTAGCACCGGCCGTAGGACGTTCTGTGTATACGTCTCCGCATCCCTCGTGATGTTCTGAATATCAATCCGGTTGCTCAACGCATCGTTGACGCCATCAATCACCTCCCGCTCCTCCATCACCTCACCCATGATGCGCACCTCATGCTGCCAATACGCCTGCGACCGCGACCGCAAGTCTTCGTCGCGCATGATTGTGTTCTTGACGATGCCCACCGCATTCACCTTGCTCCTGACCGCAGTCAGCGCGCGGTTGACCTGCTCGATGCGCTCCGCCGGCGAGGGAGGCTGCACGAAGGCGCGGTTCGTCGCAGACAGGTACAGCACAAAGGCAATCGCCGCATCGAGCGCAGCCAAAGCGACATATCGGTAGCTGCGCATCGTCCAGTAGAAGAAGTCAATGTCGTTGAGCCGCAGCGCCCGCGCGTTAGCCTGGTGGTTGTAGGAATGGACAAAGTAGATTTCCAGCGCGGCGAGAACGCCGGAGGAGATTGTCGCCAGGGTGCGCCACTGCGAGCCGTATTTCCGCGTTACGGAAGGGCTTGTGACGATGGCGAGGACGATGAGGTTGCCGATGTGTGGCCATAACAGGGAGGGCAGCGCATAGTAAAAGTAGCTCTTGGGTTCGTCGGCCGTGCAGAAGATGCACTCTGCCAACACTTCCGGCCCGTACTGGAGATACAGCAACCTGCTCTCCATGTTGACGAATTTGGATCTCAGCGCATGGTCCCACGGCGTGAAGACGTTGTCTGGTCGTAGCGCCGCGATGCGAGTGAAGAGCACGTCGACGGGAATCTGCAGCCTGCTCTGCGTCTTGACAAAGACATTCTCCGGCGACGCAAACGGAAGCGTCTTCACGACGAGCAGAAACGCAAAGAAGGATAGCATGAAGATGGCGACTCGGATCGTCGGCGGAACGGGCTGCACGGAGAGGCCATGGCGGCCACGCGCTGATCGTACGCTGCGGTAGTAGGAGATGGCCTTTGGGAGCAGCATGGGCCCAAAGAAGAGGGCGAATGCGCGGATGCTAACAAGACGAAGAGATATTTTGTTAGCTTTACTTCAGTGGGGTTGAGAATGTTGTAAATTTAAAGAGAGAGACTCACGAATCCCAAGAGATTGCCATGTTGAGGGCCGCGCTGGTTGACACTGCTTGAGCCAGGCAGTTGAAAGAGCCAGGTGGCCAGCAAGAGACGAGGCTGAGATGCTGAAGGAAATGGTGGCGTCAGCAAGGCTGCTGCTCGCTTTATCTAATCGAAGATGGGGCTGTCGTTTTCAGCGAATCAGTGCGCGAGTTATTTTTGGTATTTAGTTGATTCAGCGAGGCCAGCGACATGCTGAAATGCCTAGGGCAGCGAATCCAGCTACCCTGGATCAATAATTGCATTTCCATTCGCATTCAACGCCATGGAGAACAGTATATAGATAATTAATAGAGAGTACGTAAATCAGCATTGCTCTAGTGCTGGTGTTTTCCATAAGGCTATTCCGTCAGTGGACGCTCAGGGCAACGTATCACCGTATCTGGTTTGCAGCAACACTTGCACATCACCAGCCCTTTGGCTTTGATGAAGAATTTTAGATGGGAAATATTGGGTAGTTTCTACACAGACAAAGATAAGAAACTCATGTCTCGATATGCACTTCGGAGACACCCTAGACGCCAAACTAGCCTTGAGCCTAATACCTGATCACTGTCCCTGAGGACACAAAAGGAGGGCTTCGGATAAGAGGCCACCCGCTTCGTAGACGCTCTACCAGATACTCGGCACCTAACGCTCACACGTCAGACAGGGAATGATGGGACAATCTTTGCACTCGTTGACTTTAGCATATCGGTCAGTATCGCCAAATTCGCGCTTGCACCATCTGAAGCATAGGCAAGCATCTCGCAGATCCAGAAAGAGGAGGCAAAAGTATGCCCAACAATTTGCTGCTCGCTTGCGCAAGCAACAACAACGACAACAACAACAACAACGGTAGTACCGTCCATTGTAAATCTTCAATTCAACTGCATAGCCAAACAAATCCTTCCCCGTATCGCTTGAATCATCCCAATCATTGCGCCGTGTTCTAAAATCCGTCAAGGAGCGCCCATTTCGCCGTGCCATGGTGTTTTTTCTCTCTCTGCAATCTTCTGCCGCGCCACCGGAATGTTCGCATGCAGCTTCACAATCCTCGCGACGGCAGCACTGTGCACTTATTATTTCTTCAACTTGGCTTCCCTCTTCTCCCTCAGCGCCCGCTCTTCCTCTTCTCGCCTCTTCTCGTCGGCTATCGGTAGGGAGTGAGGTTAGTTCCACGGTTCGCAATATGTGCAGACGGGGACACATTCTTGTCGGGGTTTCGGACCTTTGGCTTGCTTCTGCCTCATGATCTCGGCATTGCTCAGTTGTGCCTTTGCCTGCTGGTAGCCGTCGAGCTGGTTGCCGGATTTCTGTAATGAAGAGGGTGAGACCAGGGGTTAGTCATTTTTCTCTCTTCCGGTACTTTTTGCTGGCTCGCATGTGAAAATCAGGGATCGGCGTACGGCTTTGGCATCCTTCTTCATGTTCTTGGCGCGCGCCAGATCTCGCTGATTTCCGCGGGCCATGGTGGTGACGCTGTCGTGGGAGTGCTGGTCGTGGTGGGAGAGGAAGATCGTGGAAGCAGATGGATCAAGGGCAAGGATGCTGCAGTTCGCGCGTCGCAGAAGTCAAATGCAGAGGAGGCTGTAGATGCATGTGGTCTTGGAGCCAATCGGAGGGCCGGCCGCCTTTAAATGCTTGCCGGTACGGAATAAGCATCACTCTAAGGCCGCTACTAATCACGGAGTGGCCCGTGTAACATTCTTTTGCTTTGCGCCACCAAAGGGAACTTTGCGTCCGTCTCCCTTGAAGCCTCAAGTTCGTTTGTCTCCTTGGACGTGGACGTTGCGGTGAAAATTGACGATGCCACGGCCATTATTGAGTGTGCAGAGGCATTTCCGCATCCGATGGCAAAGCTGGTCGATTTGATCGGATGAGGTGAATCTGAGCCACCAAACGTGTCCGACCTTCAGTTACACGGGTGCCATCTCATGACTTGCAAGCATCTCGTCGATGCCGGAAAAGATAAGGAGGAGTATCTGATGAATATCATTACCAATCATCTTTTTACAGAGTTCAGCGCCTGAATCACGTCGAATCTTCCCATGCCTGCCATTGCACCGTTCTCGGCAACACCTATTCCGGCCATGAGATCCAGATGCATCTTCAACTGGAGCCAACAACAGATTGCCCGTGACTAAGCGCTTCTCGGCTCTTGTGAGACATCGATTCTTCAAGCATTGGGGTTTACCGCAGCACCACCCACAAGTACTGGTACCTGACTCACGTCGCTGTTCACCAGCATTCTGCACTACGGATACGTACCGCGACAGCGCTTCACCACACATCTGCTGAAACACTTACACGCACCCTCCCAGCCAATCAATCCAGCCTCAACATCCCGGTCTCGAGATGCAGACAAGAGGCTCCCAATGAATGGACCTTTTTTAGCAACTTGCCGCCGCGCTTCATTGGCCGAGATACATCGATGCACTATCCCGCCACAAGCAGACGCTCCGATTTGTAGATTCTCTTTGCCTCCCCTCCTCTGAAGAGGCCGATCAGGAGCTTTCCTTGGGCTCTAGTGGGAGCTGCGATACTGGCGCCAGCGTGGCCACACATGGAGGCCGGGCTGCCGATGAAACGAAGCTCCTTTCGGCGCGGCTAATGATATTTCTATGTAGCATCCCCATGATCTATTCTCGCCGCTGAAGCTGTCTGGGAGACTCCTTGTGAATGATTGGTCTCGGGACGCCAGCGCGGCAGCATTAGCTGATGCCGTGAATGGGGGACGAGCGCCGGCTGTTTGCTGCGAGCTTCCCTCTGGCCAGGTCTCGCATGCATGTCTTTTGAGTTTTTTTTTTTCTTTCCTCTCTCCGAATTGCGCTCCGTTTCAGAGGCAGGGGGCTTGCTTCTAGTATCGTGAGTGAGGGCGGCAAATGGGTCTATTGTTGTGGTGGTATTGATTGGGTGCGTGGTTGTTGATAAACAAGAGCTGAGCCTCTTCTTAGAACTGAGGAATGCCCACACACCTTTTTCTTTCTACCTAACCTTCTTTCACAGTGCTGTTCAGATTTTTGTCAATCACTTTTCTCTTTTTCTTTATTTCCTTTTCTACTATCCTATTGTTTTCGTGAACAATGGTGTTTGTGTGAACACACATTGAAGCTGCTCTCCAGTCGTTCTCGTAGCTTCACACTCTTTCCTTTTCTCTTTTCTCCCATCTCTCTTTTCTTCATACGCTTCGCATCTTCGTCATCTTCGTCATCTTCATCAACTTCGGGCTGGTTCCCATATTCTCTGCATCGACTGGGCTTTAATCTCTTGCCAAGATCTACACCACATAAAAACAGGCCCTTACTTGACCTATCGCACTTCATTCTCATTCACTGACGGGCAGCGGTTACTATACTTCCCGCTTCTCCGTAGTAAGTTTTACCGCTGATCGCATCTCAGACTCTCTCGACTGACAGTTGCCCCTAGCATTCCCTCTGCAATAAGAATACCTTACGACTCTTCAGTCTTCATCATGGCTGGCTTCATGAACTCACCTGGCCTCCGAGGCGCTGGACTGGTCGTTCTCCAAGCCCTTCGCGTTGGCACCGTCATCACGCTGCTGACCTCCGGTGCCGCCTGTTGGATCCTCATCATCGATGTCGAGAAGAACAAGCCGTACTTCATCTTCGAGTGCTTCAGCCTCTTTTTCGTTTCCGTCCTCTGCTCTCTGCTTGTCGTTTCGGAACTCGCCTTTGCGCAATTCATCAAGATCTACCTCCGGCGCATGTGGCCCGTCTTGTCCGACCACCATGGACTGAGTTGGCTGGGCTTGGGCATGATCATCATCGGCTGCAACATCCTGGGTATGCTCAACCACGACTTGAAGATGGCTTCTGCCCTGTCGTCACTGGTCCTGGCTGCGGGTATCTTGGCCCTAATCTTTGGATTTCTCAACATCGTCTGCTCCTTTATCTGGTGTGATAGGAAAGAGGGCATCACATCTCGCGACATTCGTGCCAATGGATCGCTCGCTCGATCACAACGCGAGTTCCATGATTATGATCCTCCGAGCCGATCATCCTCATCCAGGAACGAAAAGACGAGGAGCAAGTTTGTGTCCATGTTCTGGAAGAAGGACAAGGAGGAGGAATATGTGAACGCAGTACCGGAGATTAGCCCTCCCTATACCTACAGCAACCACCATGCCCGCGATCTCGAGGCCCAGAGCGACAGCCCAATCATTCCGGGTCTGAAGCGCCCTGACACGGCCTTGCACCCCATGAACACCCGCATGAATAGCCGCAGCAGTCGGAGCAGCCGATACTCCGAGGCGAACATGTCACGATTCTGATTGCTCTTGCGAGGCTGGGCCTTATTCTCTTGGAAGAGCAAATGGGCTGCAGAGTGAAGAAAAATAAGAAAAGAAAAATTAGAAAAAAAAGGGGCACACAAATGCCATCAAGCCTGATAGGCGGATGGACGGAGGAACAAGGGCGTTGAGGAGTGGAACAAGCGATACCCCCAAGAGGGCTGGACATGGTCTTTCTGATATCTACCGATCTCTTTGCATGTGCTTTAAAGTGATTTAGCAATGATATGATGCGTCATTGAAGTAATAAAATTGGAATTGAAAGGAAAGAGAGTGAAAGACACGCGACTCGATCTGCTGTCTCTTCATCTTTTGGTGACCAAGTCGCGTGGACACGTGATTGAGGTAGAGGTGCTGCAGACACTCGAGACTACTCAAGATATGGCCTTGTATTCGGAAGAGCTGGGAGTCAGAAAACAAAGTCAGTCGATGCTGAAAATCAACCTTCACATCTTGCGGATCTGTGTTCACGCGTCTGTTGTCTCAGTGAGTCCGCTTGTCACCACCAACAAGGTGAGAAGGTGAGGGCTGACCTACGCCTTATTTTCGGAAATGGTCCGTGCGGCAGCTGATAGCTGGCTCATCACGTGACTAGCGATCAGCATAAACCTTCTGGCAATCGCTCAATTGCTCATCAATCCCGTTTGCTTTTCCTCTCCCAATGACTCTTCTGGCGGCCTGAAGCGGCTCATCTTGACGTCCTTTGCCTCGTTTCCGCGAAAGGGAGCTGGACCACGATCCGCGACTCTTCCTCATCTGATCCCCATTTCCAGACGGGCAACTGGTCCTTGCTCCCCTCTTCCACGCCTCTGCAATTGGCGCGAGCCTCGTCCATTCGGAGCCCTTCTTTCCACGGCGACGCGGCACTCGACACGATCATTGACAGTAGCATCTATATCACGATACTTCAACAAAGCACGATCCAGGCCATAGGAGGCCATTCCAGCGTAGGCTTGCCTGCGGAGATAGTGATTGATTCGCGGCGAGTGATTTCTGAAGAAGACAGAGGCAGACCAAAGGAAGCCGAAGAAGGCTTTGCAAAGGATCAATACGATAGCTTGTTGCGGGGGTATAGAAGTTGTTGAAGACGGCGAAGGCCAGGACAAGTATCTCTTGGAATAAACTTCGCGCCTCTTCCTACGTGCAACCGGGTTACTGTGTCCGATTTCGTTCTGTTGCCTATACGACGGATCCTTAGCTTCTTGTTATCTTCAACTTCAGGGCGGCAGCAGCGTTTTTCTTTGTTTTCGTCTTGGGATCCTGCAAAAGCACCGTTGCCCCTTGTCTCTGGCTCTGGCCATATTTGATCGCCACGAGTCTTTCTCCTTGTCCTTTTTCTTAAAGAATATTATTCCAATTATCGGCAAACCGCTTCAAAATGTCATCTGACGGGGATGAGGTGGCGGAGGATTACCGCCTTGCCCTGGAGGACCTCTCCTCCAACATGCGTTTCGAGATTAGCAATTTGACAGTAATTGCTAGAGAGAACACCGAGCATGCTTTGGCCATTGCGGAGGTTTTGCAGCAGCACATCCTCAAGGTAGGAGGACATTTCCCTTTGAATGCGTTGGGGTTGATGGGAGTTTCTCTTGCGATGCATCTCTCTTTCTACTTCCCCCTCTTGCCCCCCTTTCTCCTTCTCCTTGCTGTATTTTCAGATGCTCATACGTAACCAGGCGCCACCGAATAAAAAACTGCCCGCTCTCTACGTGATGGACTCAATTGTCAAAAACGTTGGCACTCCTTACACGCTGTATTTCGGCCGGCAGCTGTTCAAGATATTCATGGAGTCATACGCGGTCGTTGACCACGGCATCCGCAGGAAGATGGAGGAAATGCTTAAGACGTGGAAGGATCCGGTTCCTGGCTCATTGGACACACGACCCGTCTTTTCACACGAGCTGGTGCGGCCGATCGAGAACGCCTTGATGAAGGTCAGAGCCGCGAGCATGCCCCAACCGGCCCAGAGCGCCATTCCTGGTCGGCCTCGGTCAGCAATGTTTCCTCCTCACCGAAACACCCCGACGCCACCGGGGATGCGTGGATATGCCGGTCAGCCCGGCAACTTTCCGCCTCAGCCTCACCCATTCTCTAACGGAGGGCATCCTGGTGAGCCATTGCCGGGCCATGTGCCGCTTCCTGGACAGCAGGTTTGTGTCCCTCTCAATACTTACGCCTGGCAATGATACTAACATGTCCGTGTATAGCCTGCTCCATATCTCCCACCATCCACCACGGCCTCTTACAACTCGACCCCTGTTCCCTTCCCTCCATCTGCTCTGGGATCATACGGCTCAGGCTTGCCCATGCCCTCTGGAATAAGCGTAGAGACGTTGAGCAGTGACATTCAAAAACTGATTGTTGCGATGCGGGCCGAGTTCTCACAGAATCCGCATGATGGCGGCGTCCAGAGCAGGCTGAAGGCTCTTTTGGACCTCCAGAATGTTGTGCAGCACTCGAATCTGCCTGCAGACCAGCTTGAGCTCATTAAGAACAAAGTAACCGAACTCGCTGCCGTGACAATGAGGGCCCCCCTGGCCCGTAATTCTGCGACTGCAACCCCCCCTATCCCAGCACCGGCAACGGCGCCGCCTCTGGCGCTTCCTGTGCATCCTCCCTCAGCCTCTGTAACCCCGACACCTGTGCCGGCGGCCCAGCCTGCCGCGCCGGTGACGCTCGATTCATTGCTGGGACAAGGGGCGATGGCGGCTTTGTTGGGAATGCAGGCGGCGAACTCTCAGAATACGACGCCTCAGCCTCCGTTTGCCGGTGTCCCCATACGGTCACCACCGATGAATCACATCGAACCGCCCAAGGCGGCGCCGATGCCACCGGCTATGCCGACGGCTCCGGCTCCGAATGCTTTGTCCTTGGTAGAACAGCTTCGAGCGGCTGGTATTCTGCCACCCCCGACACCCACAAACGTTCCGCCTCCAAGCCAAGCACCGGCTGCTCCACCACCGCCGTCGTTGTTCCCTCCGGGTCTGTCGGCGAGCATTGCCAGTTTGCTGGCTGCCCACAGGCCGGATTCTGGCCGATCCAGCGTAGATGGACTGGGCAGCTCGTCTGGATTGGATTCGACTGCTCTCAAGTCGCAGTGAGTTGCTCTTCTCATCTATCAACGACATGCATGATTTACTGACCAGACCTTCCAGGTTCCGACCCGATGCTGTTGCCGCCTTATATGACAATCTTGGACCTCCATGCACGCAGTGTGGCAGGCGGTTCAAGACGGACGAGGAGGGGAGGCGGAAGAAGACGGCTCACATGGACTGGCACTTTAAGGTACACCAGCGCAGCACAGAAGCCGAGAAACGAGGCACGCACCGAAGCTGGTACGTTGACCAGCAGGTAAGTTTTTGCCCTCCTCCAACCTTGAATTAACATGGAGAGAAGAACGCTAACTGGATACGCAGGACTGGGTCAAGGCTCGCGAAGCGGTCGATGCGATACATGACGTGTCCTCCAAAGAAGAGTCTGCTCAAGCAGCCAAGGACTCGGAGGGGCCCAAGTACATTCTCGTGCCCGATCCAAGCAGCGGCATCAACAATGTATGTCCGATTTGCCAAGAGAGATTCGAAAACAAGTGGTTCGACACCGTGCAAGAGTGGGTGTGGCTCGACACGGTCCTGGTGGGCAATCGAGCGTATCATGCCTCGTGCCGCGCCGAGGCAACGAGAGACCGGGAGTCTACGCCTGGCCTGTCACGCCGCACGCCCGAGCCGGTGCTGGGGAAGCGGAAAGCAGAGACAAATCTGGCGTCGCCCAAGGTGCGGGTACAGAAGGCGTATGTGTAACGGCATGGCCATATTGTGATTTTTGTCTTCGGCGGACATGAGGCGTTGTGTGCCAGCAGCTTTGTCTCTGGCAATCCTACAACGTCTAGGGAGGCTTCTGGAGGACTGATTTTAGGAGAAGCGCATGGGATACTATCATGGAATGGCGTTTATGAGCAATCTACTATTTCTGCAGACAGCTTAGTGCAGCGCAGATGGCGAGAGACTCTGCAGAGTACATTATCGACTACAGTATACAGTGAAGTGATGAAGATGTCGTTTGGAAGGCCCGCGGTTTCTTTTGTTTCCCACTCTTGTTTCCTCTCGTTTAGAGATGTGGTGAGAGACAGTCGAAGTGAACGTTATGGCCCAACAGCCGTGATGGATATAGGGATATGTTTGCCGAGGTGAAGATGACATTGATCTGAGTGTACCTACCTAGGTCGCCAGAAGCACAGTACAGATACCATCTGTGAAACCCTTTGGCAGCTGCGGTTGTGATGGTGAGACTACCTTAGATGGTAACCTGTCGTTGATGGGCTTGTAAGTCATATTTGTTGCAGTTCGATTATGATGTAGTATTTCTGTCTCATCACCCAACTGAGTAGTCGTTGAGAATAGCTGAATCACATAATTTTCCCGTCTCTTCAGACTCACAGACTTGACGTTTCTGAAATAAGAAAATACGATTGAAACTAGGTCATTGTTGTATCATAATTGTGACAATTGAGACGAACAGATTCTGAGGCAGAATCAAAAGATCAAGCCAACACTTGAAGTGATGCCGTCACCGCAGCATGGAAGCAACTCCAGCGCCCAACCGCCCCTGGGGAAAGGGCCGACATGCACTAACCCGCGTCCCCCACAGCGCTGAGCAGCAACAGCTCCAGCGGGCTCCAGCTCGCAGCTCTAGCGCACCCGAAGCCCCAGCGCGGCCTCGGCCACCAAGAAGAGGCCATCTGCTTACCTACGCAGCTCCAGCTCTCACTCAAATGGAGCCTGGCCCGAAACCGTCGATCCTCGTCAATCATCAAAATCCCCAATCAAATCGAATCGCAGCCAGTTGCAGCTGTAACCACTCCAGAGCGGCTCTCCCCTGCGAAAACCCCCCTGAACAGCGACACGCGACAAGCACCGCGACAGAAGCGACGGCCATTCGATCCCTCCTCACCTTGTTTCTGCATCGGAAAGGAGCCGTGCAGCGTGCGGCTCACCGGCTTCGCAAACCCGCGCCTCTTCGATTGGCTCGTTGGCCTTGAGCAGGTCCCCTTTGCCTCTGTCGGCTTTGTCCTCGTCACCATGGAGGTGAGATCTTTTCTCTTGTTTTCTCTGTCATCCCTGATCTTCTGCTTCTCTCGCCCTTCTCGCTGCTCCCATTCGCTGGCCGCTGCTCTTATGCCTTCTCAGCCATCGTTGCGACAGGATTGCCGGTGCATGCGTGTGTCTCGATAAGCGCCTTGTCACACGCAGAATGAATGGGCAGGGCTTCTGCTCCGTGCTGCTGTGTGTCACCCACATGTCTCTGGATCACGGCGAACCACGAGCTGCCCTTGCCCTGCTAGTTTTCTCTTATTCCTTTTTGGAATTTTCTTTTTTATTCCATATTATTTTCTTTGTTCCTTCTCCCTGCCTCAGTTGGTTCGACGGGCTCGTTGGCAGCAGAGCAAACATCTGATAGCTGAGCGGCCCCCCTGGCTCGTGACCAGTTTTGCCTGCTCCCTCTTTTCCGCGCTTGCTTGTGGTGACGTGGGATGACAGAGACATTTGGCAGCTCGAGTGGGCACCGGGGTGAACAGGAGCATGGTTCTGGCTTGACTCGCTTGGGCCGCCGGGCGAGTCTAGTTACCTAGGCCGTAGGCTTCGTTGGGCAGGGCCGCGGCAGCAGGAGGGCCAGCAATGCAAGAGAGCCGGGCAGTCCGTGTGACGAGGGCAGGACGGGCATGACGGGGCTCGTGTCACTTTGATGCCTGATTTCCCTTGCGACTGGCAACCGTGCTTCGGCCGAATGTCTCTGAGAGCTTCTGGGGGCGCTTTTCGCTTTTGCGGCGACGGCCTTTCGAAAGGGCTCTGCGGCTTTGGTGGCTTGAGCTGTGCGTTGCGCTGAGGCAAGCCACGGCTGCGCAAAGGGACGACCGGTGAGGCAGCGTGCATGCTTCGCCTGCTGCTGCTTGCTGCTGCTGCTGCCGCCGCCGTCCCTGTCACTGTTTGTTTTTGTGGATGTGTGTGTGAAAGAGTGAGGAAGAGGAAGAAGAGAGAGAAGTAGAGAAAGAGGAAGAGAAGGAGAAAGAGAGCCAGGGACACACACACACAAACACACATACAGTGACAGAGAGAGCCAACCAGAGCCGGAGCCAGAGACATCTGAGCCCGCTTGAATCTCACTGCAAAGTCACCGTCTCCTGCATGGCTTGACAAATAACACCACAACCCAAACCTTCCTCCCACAAGCGTGGAGCAGGCGTGCAGGTCTTGAGGCTGCAGACAACGTGTTCTAGCATCGCGTCAGGCGCATCAAGAGCGAATCATCATCTACAATGTCCCTCAGCCCTCCCATCTACGGCTCGCCTGCAGACAAGCAGCGTGCTGAGCTTGAAGCACTTGGTCATCGTCGCGCTCCCCAACGTTCAGGTGTCATGAGTCCAGCTAGGCTAAAATTGCAGCATCTTTACGACCAGAGCACGCAAGGACCGATAAAAAAGGGCTCGCTGAAACCGGCAGATGCAGCCGGCAGCGTGCCCGAGAAAGGAAAGCCGCGTTTGCTGCTGATGGGTCAGAGACGGTAAGTCGGCTTGTGCTCCAACGAAACGACCTGTTGCGAAGTGAAGCCTTACTGATGGTTGGATCCAACTCATAGGAGCGGAAAGTCGTCCATCTCGAGTGTGGTCTTCCACAAGCTTGCGCCTAATGAGACGCTATTCCTCGAGTCAACCGCGCGGATACAAAAGGATACGATGGCGTGAGTGCTCTTGACTCTGTTTCTGGGCTGTCAACTCTTCCAACTAACATGGCGAGGATAAAGATCCTTTATGGACTTTCAAGTATGGGATTTCCCCGGACAGATTGACGTATTCGACAACCCGAGCTTCGACATGGAGGCCATCTTTGGCGAAATCGGCGCCCTGATCTGGGTCATTGATGCCCAGGACGACTATCTCGAGGCTGTCGCGCGTCTCAACACCACCATCCTTTCCCTGCAGCGCACATATCCCAACATCAACATCGAGGTCTTCATTCACAAAGTGGACGGCCTGTCGGACGACTACAAGCTCGACATCCAGCGAGACATTACCATTCGCATCCAGGATGAGCTGTCTGACCACGGTTTCGAAAACGCCCCGGTTACCTTCCACCTCACCTCCATCTACAACCACTCCATCTTTGAGGCCTTTAGCAAAGTCATCCAGAAGCTCGTCCCCCGCCTGGGAACGCTCGAGTCCATGCTCACCAACCTGTGCCGAACGTGCCGCTTCGAGAAGGCCTACCTTTTCGACGTGCTGTCCAAGATTTACATTGCCACGGATACCGCGACGGCCGACATGGCCAGCTACGAGATTTGCAGCGACTACATTGACGTGATTATCGACATTACCGAGATTTACGGCACGTGGCAGCGCAGCGACGACAGCCGAAAGCGCCTCGAGGGCGAGCCCATCAACACGAAGCTGGAAGACCAGGTCGCGTGCCCGACGGCGGAGAGCTGCCTCGTCTTGCACGATAGCCATAAGCCTATTATGCTGCGCGAGGTGGATCGGTATCTTGCGCTGGTGGCGATCATGACGGATGATTCGTACGATAGGATGCCGCTGGTGAATATGAATGTCGAGGCGGTGGTGGAGGGGCTGACGGAGTTCTTTGACATTACGAAGCCTAAGAAATGAGGGAGTTGGGACGATATGGGGGGTTTAGGAGTAATGGTTGTTTGGCGTTGTTTTCGCATTTTTATTCAATATTATGTCTTCGATATTGTTTCTTTTTTGGAGGTAGGACAATGTTTATAGGTTTATAGTCAAAGGCTTTCGATGAAAGATTGCTGTCATCTGTATCTGCTCTCCTTTCGGCGTCATATTTCCTGCCAGTCCATGTCCAGGCCCAACTCAGTTGACTATCAAATCCCACAACGCCAGGACCGTTCCAAACCCAATAATGGAGAAGTGCCCTTCAGCCCTCGGACGGAAGTTTATATGTCCGCCATGTTGTGCGGTTAGCACCCAAGAGACAGATCCGGGCGGGCAAGTCCCCTCGCACGTGGCTCTCGTCGTGGACTTCCATGCGAACGGGACGAAGCGCGTGGTGGCTCGAGGGCAGGGTGTACCTGTGGAAGGGCTTGGTGTTTGTTCTTGAAGATGTCTGGGTGGGGGTGGGCTTCGTGGGGTCGTAGGTGCTGTAGGCGAGTTTTTGGTCGTCTTGGACGGGGATGGAGAGGATGAGGGGGGTGTGGTCTGTTGATGTTGTTAGACATTTTGACAGAGGTGTGATGTGGGATATGGGTGAGAGAGGGAGGCATGTTACCTTTGTTGGTGCAGAAAAGAATGAGAGTCTTGTCGTTGAGAAACTTCATGTCGATAAGGGATCGCGTGCCGAGGTCGATGACGCACGTTTCCGCGGACTGGTTATCACTGATGCCGTTGGTGATCGCCATGTTGACCCGGAAGAGATGTACCTTGTGCGGTTCCTGCTGGGACGCGAGCGCCGTAAAGATTGTGCCTGTTCGCTTGTCGGCGCTGCACATCTTCACGTCCATCTTGGCAATGGGATATCCTCCAATGGCCAGCTTCAGGGGCGTGCCGAAGCGGACGCTGCGGCGCTTTGCCTCGGCGACGCTGCCGAAGATGCGGTTGGACCAGGTCGTGGCGTAGTTGACGAGGAAGTCGACGTGCGGGAGGGCCTTCATGCTGGGTTGGCCGGCCTCGTGCTTCTTGAGCTGCTTGTCGAGGACGTCGAGCAGCGAGGAGGGCCCGTCGTCGATGAAGGTCCAGTCCGAGGCGTAGTCGTCCTTGGTGACCTCGTCGAGGAAGATGTCGAGCGGGCTGTTGGTGAGGTAGCGCTCGATGTAGGTGAGCACTTTGGTGTGGTCCATCATGGCCTCCTTGTCGGTGAGCTCGTCGTTTGCGGTGCCGCCGCCGCCGGGCCCGCCGCCGGCGGCGAGCTGGTCGATCTGGAAGCGGAGCCAGGCGGAGAAGGCGGAGAAGTGCTGGAGCTCGTCCATGGTGTGGATGAGGACCTTGTGGCCGACGAGGGTGAGGCAGCTGACGATGTCGAGGACGCGGTTGAGGTGCGGGACGGAGAGGCCAATGTCCTCGCGGTCGCTGTGGAAGCGGGCGAGGCCGCGGAGGCGGCTGAGGATGATGGCGCAGCGCTCGAGGGCGGGGAGGAAGTGTTGGTGGACGAGGCTGCGGAGGCCTTCGAGGCCGGAGACGACGGCCTTGTCCCAGCGTTTGTGGCCCTTGTATGTGCTATCAGTATGTGCCCTCTCGAATATCAAGTAGTCTGTTTGCATACCCTTTCTGCTAGGCTGTCGACGAGCCATTCATGTACGACTGGGTAAGCATGGCCGGTTATCGCGGTGTGGAAGAGGGCAGAGACAATGTCACGGGGACCCTTTTCCATTCCCTCGAGATCGCCTTGGACGCTGCGGATGAATCGAGCCGGGAGCTCTCTTGCGTTCTTCCACTCTACCTGCATATGAAGCGATATCTGCTTCAGATACCGCAGCAAGGCTTGTAGTGTGGTGAGTTTGGAGGATAAGAGGGACAAGTTGATGGGGGAAAAGGAGAGAAAAGGCAGATCCATGGGGACGAGATGGAGCTCTGGGGGCTCATTTTGCGTTTCTGCGAAAATGAGCGCGCGGGTTGATACTTGCGGATGAGATGCGTGGTGTATCATGCGGGCCGTATCGGATGGACTCGATGCCAAAGAATCCAGTGCTGGCTGAGGGAATGTGCCGATGATGAAGGAGTCGTAGATGCTCAGCTGCAGCTTGCCGTCGCTGGTGCCCACGATCATGACATTGACCTGATTGTAGGTGTCCCGCTTTGGCGCGCGAAAGAGAAAGTCGATGCCGCTGCGGAGCGTGAAGACGGTGGCATCTTCGCTATTTCCAAAATGTGAGGGATGAACATCATGACAAGTGAGAGAGAGGGAAAACTCACCCTGCACCCGCACTGCTCATCGGCAAGGGACTGATCTTGGGCAACGCCGTCTCAACCTCCAGAAAGGTGAGTTCCTGGGGCAGGTCCAGCGGCACTTTGCCACCCTGCTGTTGCTCGGCCCATCCCTCGGTGACTTGGTCCGCGAGCTTGCTGGAGACGGCGTTGTATGACTTGGTCGCGATGATGGCGGTTGACCAGCCGATGTGCGTGATGGTTGCCTCAGCCTTGTCGCAGACGGGAATCTGATGGGCAGCCTTGTTGTTTTCCAGGCCCATCAGCCGCACCACGCCGTCGCTCCAGCCCAGAGCAAGGAACTGGCCTGGGGGACTTCTCAGCACCTATTTGAAATCTCAAGATCGTGGGGCCAGGTCTTATTTACCATCTGGTCTCCATGAGACCGAGCACACTTCGGGCGCCGCCTCGCCCGGAGCAGCAGCCTGATGGATCTTGGACACGATCTGATCCGGCGGTCGATAGATGAGCAAGTTCTTGTCGTCCTGGTCCCAGGTTGCCGCCAGGTCGAGCGTTGGACATCCCACGGGGAAGCGCCGCCCAGCGGGAGCTTTCGACTGCAGCTCCGTCTCGCTCAGCAGCTCCAGCTCTATCGCCATTGTTGCCGGCTTTCAAGTGCTTTCCGGAATGGCAAGCATTTACTACCTTCCTTTTCTATGCCGGATGTGAAAGAGAGAACTGCAGAATCCAGGGCATGGCTGCCGATGTCGAGACGTTGAAGGGAAGAAGCTCTGACGATGCCATCGTGAAGGTGCGGGTCTCGACGCGCTGTGGTTTGTGGAATGAGACATCATGAAGTCCATGTCGCATATAAGTTGATGCAATAGAGTTCCAAGCACATACGACCATAGGTAGTGGAAAACTCGGGGTCCCGTCCGCTCCCCCATAGATAAGCCACTAACCGGCAGATTAGTAGTTGGGTGGGTGACCACCAGCGAACACCGGCTGTTGTATGTTTTTATTTTTTGCTCCTTTTTCCTTTTTTTGGGAAGTGGCTTGCAAGCAACCCAACTTGGCTATTCAGCATCACTACTACCAGCTGTCGTGTTCTTTTCTGGAGTTGGGTGATGTTGTTTGAGGTCGTTGCGATAGTTCCCTCATCCTCACTGCTGTCAGGCAGGGGTACCCATTTTCCAGGAAGTATGATGGGGGAGAAACGCGTGTTGGACGTGGGAGGTAGGGAGGTTGTAGGGTTTTTGGCTAGTGCCGCGGCTTTCTTGGTGGGCGTGTTTGGTAGGTAGGTAGTTCATCAATACAGAGTATGAGACTTCTCTTGTTAAAGCATATAATACTAGATATATATCCTGAGAGTAGAAAAGATATAAATTATTTCTGATAATTACCTAGTATAGTACCGGTAGAAGTAGCAATAGAAAAGATGCAGATAGATTTACCAGGAAGCTGGATAGCCAACTTGAGGAGTTCGTCAAAGTACGCACCCCGAAAGAGCTTGTCGAACTCAAGACATGACTACAATTGCTTGTACGGAGCCGTTGAATTAGACTTTGTAGATTCTGAATTCGTCACTTCTCTTTGAAGATTCTCTTAAGAACTTGCTGTGTGCTCATTGCTGTTCTAGTGTATAATGATATCTGTCTAGGCTGTCAAGGAGCCGACAAAGCTCTGCTCTCTCCTGATTTGCTGCAAAGAGATCGGCCGGAGCACTGTCTCTGATAGCTTCAAGCTGACAATTGCATCAGCAATTGACGTGACGTGCTCGTTGACCGTCTCATATACCACATCAATGCCACTAGGACATCCACGACGGCGGCTTACAACCCCCTCCCACGCCTCGATCACTCGAGGCTGTATACTCATACACCATGTTGCTCGCCAAGTAACAACAGACTGCCGCAAATGGCCAGGGATAAACTCATACTTGAATAAGGTTGCCAGCCCCTCTCGTCCATAACATATCTCCATCATCTTGAGCTTGGGCATGTAACGAGCTGCAGATGCTGCTGCTTGAAGGAGATCCATCATCTGCGTAGGACATGTTGTGGGTGCCAGAAGCTGTGAAGTAAGGGTGAGATGGCTTAGGTTTGGTCATGTTGAAAATTCTTCAGAGAAAAACTCTGCAGCATCTACCATGAATGACACTGAGAGCACTTCTACGCCGAGATTCACTCGGGCCAGCTTCTGACTGAGTTGCATAGTGGGAGCACGGGCTGGCGAGGCTTCTCCTATAAAGTAGAGCGGGTAGTGTTGGTTGGAGTTTTCAAAGATTGTTAATTTGCTCAGCCCTTCGGTAGCCGCAAGAAGATGAAGCATCGCTGTGAAAATGTTAGTAGCCGGCAAACCTCTGTGATGAATTACTCACAGTGTTGCCAGGTCTCGTGCATCTCGGCAATCCACTGCATCCACATCTCATAGTGGAACTCACGTAGACCAGGAAGGTGGGAAAGAATCTGGGAGATTGTAGATGCATCCCAGCGGCGATAAGTCTGTAGCCTCATTTCAAGGCGTGTCACGGCCGGAACCTTTGGTGCCTGCGCCCAACACTTTCGTTCATCCTTGATGAGAGGCCAAACGTGTCCAAAGAGACGATCGAGACTTGCTTTTGGTGGAATAGACCCCAATGCAGTCGTTTCCCATTGGTGCTTGTCGGGCTCGTCGCTTTCGGCCATCGACATCGGCTCGACCTGGTGGCCCGCAGTGTCGGGCATAAAGGTCAGGTACTTGAATGCGTGCTCGTTATCGCTCTTCGAGTACAGGCTGATGTCGAGGGTCAGGCTCCTATTCGGCTCCCACGTGTTCAAAGCTGTGAATAGCGATTGGAACGATGCCAGGATGAGCTTGTTGTCGCTATGGCTTGTCTGCACTGCTATAGAACTAATGGAATCACACTTGCGGCAGTCGTATTGCTCAAGCTCTATACAGAACCATATATAACGCACATGATCCCGGTTGCGCTGCGTCATGGCGTTGAGTTGGGCAATGCGCTTGGGCGTCACTCGTATATATGCAAAGATGTGTGGCTCGATAACAGCCTGCCACTCCCGTGACACGAGAGCAGCGTTGGATAATCTGCAGTTTTTGTCTTCTGTAAGGGCTTCGAGGATCGTGTGTCTGATTTCAGGAGGGAATTGAGACCAAATCATCTTGACGTAGGTCGATAGAGTGTGAATGAGCTGGGACGGCTGAGTCTGTCCTATGTTTATTGGCAGTAAAGGGTAGTCTGCTTCTTATAGATTCTTCTTGTGCGCGTCGTGCTTTTGTCGGAGAGAAGTGGAAACCTTCATGTTGTCAAGGTTACGAGGGGGCTGATAACTTGCGATTTTTGCCTCCCTCCAAAACCTTATCATATAGCGCCTTTGGTTCAGTCTGGGTAGGTTGCTGCCTTGGAAGTATAATTTCGATGGGGAAGGTCTCATCATGTGGCATTGAGCACAAGTAAAGGTATTCCTACTCCGTCAACAAGACTCGGAGCGGACCTTGTGATGTTCTCTTTGGATCTCATTTGGCATGATATATATGTAGTACACCTTATGCCGCAGCTTACAGTCGATAGGGGCCAAAGTCCGTATATCCCACGCCCTTGACAAAGGTCTGCAACCATGGACCCTGCGTCTTTGCCTCGGCGAGCTCGCAGAAGAGCTTCGCATGTGCCTCTCCATCGATCTTGAAAGCGGCCGAGCCATCTGCCTTTCGTTCGTCAACATAGTAAAATCTACGCACATTGTCAGTCATGTCCATGCAAGGCACATCAAAGAACAGTCAAAAAATTGCATACTTGTAGCCTTTCTCGTTGTATTCAGCGGCTGCAGCCATCATCATGTGCGCAGATGCCGACTTGCCAGCGCCGGACTCCAGGAACTGCGGGAGCGGCCTGACGTTCAGGATGTTGCCCGTAAAGGCGAAGACCCTTGGCGCATCGGCGGGGAGCTCCGCGAAGCCGAGGACGGCTTGCTGGGCAGCGACAAAAACACTAGTATTGTTGACGGTCATGTCTCGTTTGAAAGCGTCCAACGGGATCGCAAACGGGTCGTTTGGGTGGGAGAATGTCGCTGCGCCGGCTACGAAGTCGCTCAGCAGGCGTTCAGTGAGTGTCCCTTTGGTGCTAAGACATACATACCGTTGTAGATGACTACGCTGGGGATTCCCAGCTCCCTCTTCACCTTTACAAAGGCATTGAAAACATCGTCGGGGTTGGCAAAGTCGCTTTTGATGTTGAGCTGACTGTCTGTGCTGTCTGCCTCGTTGAGTGACCGGGCTGCGACTGCAACCTTGTAGCCCTTTGAAGCAAAGGCCTTGGCAGTTGGCAGGCCAACTCTGGGCCCTGCACCGAGGATGAGGACGACGGGAGCTATTCCGGGCATGGCTTGCGATGTATGGGACAAGTAAGACTGTGTGCAATCAAGTAACAAACTGGGGAGCCTTTATCTGCTTTATACACGCTTCCATATCTTCTCATCGAGGAGGTAAAGAAGGGCATAGGCATTACCAATATCCAGTTGGTCAAGTGATCCGGGGCGGCGACATTTCTCCTAATATTGTTTGTGATGGAAGCCATCGCGCAGCCGGACCAAGCCCGGGTGCCTATTGGGGGTATTCCGTGATGAGTGGGTTATGGGCGGTGACCCGGACCCGGAGCGGACCCTTCGGATGGTCCGAAGTCGAATATTATTCATCACGTACAATCCCGCCGTTGCCAAAGTAGGAGTGGGCTCTTCGACCAATTTGCTGCTCAGATATCCTATCGGTGCTTCGTGGCCATTATTCATTATTCACTTGTACCTTTTATATTGCAATTGTCATTGAAGCTACACCAAGTTGCTCGTTTCACTCTTTGCAAAAAAAGGTTTTGCGCGGGGCGTGCCATCGCGATTTGGCTTAGAGATCATCATTGCTCTGTCTACGAATCCTCCGCTCCGGCTGACTTTCTTGCCTTGTAGTTCCGTAAGCTTGCATATTCCCTATCCCCAGCTACTTCGGCGCATCAAGCTCAGTGGAAATGTCGTGTAGTATCGTCAAGGTTTAGTAGCTTGCTACTCCTTCGTGATGAGTGGTGAATCGGGTAGAACTATAAAAGGAGACCAGAAGCCCGTGATGCTGGGTCTATCTTATGTTTCATCCTCCACTGCATCTTTCATCATCAGCCAAGATTCAATCAGTTCGCCAGTTCTTCAGCAGACAATCAATAATTGAATAACCGAATACACCCTTATCAAAATGACGGAAATGAAGCCGATCAAGGTGTATGGAATCCACGGGCCCAACGCCGGTAAAGTTCTTCTCCTCTGCGAGGAGCTAGGGCTGCCCTACGAGACCGAAGTGATCCCACTCACCGACGTCAAGAATCCCCAGTACCTCGCCATCAACCCGAACGGGCGGCTGCCGTCCATCCACGACCCAAACACGGACCTCACGCTGTGGGAATCGGGCGCCATCATCGAGTACCTGACGGAGAAGTACGACAAGGACCACAAGCTTAGCTTCGTGCTGGGCACAGCTGAGGCATACCACGCTCGTCAGTGGCTCTTCTTCCAGACCACCGGCCAGGGACCGTACTACGGGCAGGCGATGTGGTTCATCATCTACCAGCCGCTTCCCGAGGCGCGCGAGCGCTACGTCAAGGAGGTCAACCGCGTGACTGGGGTGCTGGAGGGGCACTTGGCGAAGCAGAAGCCTGACGCGGATGGCAACTCCTGGTTCGTGGGTGGCCGCCTCTCCTACGTGGACATTGCCTTTTTTACGTGGCAGCACACGGCCGAGCCGCGAATTCCGAACGAGGAGTTTAACCAGGATGATTATCCGCACGTCAAGAAGTGGCTTGACAACATGCTTACGCGCCCGAAGGTGAAGAAGATCCTGAAGATCCAAGAAGCCAAATAGACTGTGGCGGGGGGCATCTGTCTTGCACAGCCGAGTCACCGGTGTGAGGGTGGGTGGAGATAGAGACGGATTATGGTAAAGATAGGTCGATGAAAAAATGCTCTTGCCTTGTGCGCCTCCTTGCCTGACCTCATGTGTGATTATGCTCAGATCATCAGATGAAGGACACTGGAGAGCTTGAACTGAAAAGTTCAACAGCCTCTTTTGCTTCGAGGTTTAAGCTGTTGCAAGTGCGACGCATTCGCACCAGTTGCTCGGACTGTGAGAGCGTGCTTGGATCCCTGGCAAGTGTCTCCAAGAGGCGTAGAAATGGCTCGACGAGGTCAAGATCTGAAGCCGCGTTTGGCGACATGGGATTTCGTGTCAGATGATAGAGCATGCTGCTGGCTGCAGCGTAGAAAGCGGGGAGAAGCATCCTATAGTTGAGTCAGAAAAAGAATTCACCAAGATTCTGCTTCTTTAGACATCATTTACCAGACACAGGCGCAGTCCCCTTGAGGGATGGCTTCAACGAGGCGGATCGCTTTGCGTGCCTCAGTGACGCATAGACTGCCTGGAGGCGATATCGACGATTCAGACCGGCTGAGCTCTTGGCCGGAGGACGTTTGCGCCGCCTGGGGCAGATGGCGATCAATCATTGTAAGGCAATGGATATATGTGAGTCGTAGAACCACCTTGTGGATCATCTGGCCTGATAGTGGGTGCCCTGACAATATCATGGTGTCCTCAGGCATTTCCAGCTGCGCGCTGGACTTCCAGTACGATAATAGAGAACTCAACTCTTGTGCCGCAATCACTCTCTGTGTCGCCGTTTGTCGTCCAGCCCGTACCGAGTACAACTGTTTATAGATCTGCCCCTGAACAAGCGCGAGCCCTATGCGGCGGTTGAAGAGGTCCAGATTGTCTTCCTCAAGACTTGCGTTTGATGGTAGACGTACATCCATTTCATCATCGTCTTGACCAAACGGTCGGCCCGTCCGCAGACTGATATCCTTGTCCAGAATATATACCTTCCAAAACACCCGCCTCCGCTTCTCGGCTTCCGATTCCGTGAGTCCTGGGCGGGAACATTCTCTGTGCAGATTCATAGCTTGCGCCAAGCGTAGCGCGGCGGCAACGAGCATCGCGGCTGGCTCTGGATCCGGTGTGCCTTGAAGAATGCAAGCCATGCCCGCCAGAGCCTGGACAGCAGAGAGGCTCCGGTCAGAGACGTTGAGCTCGGAGACGACGCTCAGGGCGTTTTGTACGTAACCATACGCTAGATTATGGTCCTGCGTCGGGTCTGCTGCGCGTATGGAGCGGAGACGATGAGCTATCGACAGCACAACATTGAGGCATGCCCACCAACCAGCGTCTCGAGGATTGGAAGTCTCATACTTGAGGTGAAACTCTCCCAAGAAGTCCTCTTCATCGAACAGTGGAAGGAACCTATTATAGTTGCTGAACATGTCCTCAACCAACTCTAGAGCGACTGCCTTTGTCGGAAGCTGCTGGCGCGCTGGCAGAGAAAGTGGGCGCAACTCTGGAGCGGGATGAGGCCACATACGGTCAGTTAGATGACCTCCAGGTGTAGACAGATCGGTCTTATTGTGGTCATCTCCCCGAAATGGACGTAATGCTGCGGGTGTCGTCTGCTCGTTACGCCAATTGATGTCCGGTATAGCTGGGTTTCCCAATGACCTGTCTCCAAGTAGAGTCTCTACCCCTAAAAGTCTCCTCTCGAGCTGTGCAATGTATCTGAAGCTGTGAAACATTCAGCAAAGGCAGACTCCACGGGCTAGAGTAAGAGCATAGGACTGACCCAGCTGGTCTGCGAGGCTTCCTCTTCGTGGCGATCGGCGTAAAGTGACATCTTGTGCCATATTTGGTGCATGGACCGCATCCTTGCGAAGTAGGCTCGCAGCGGATCTTTTTCTTCCGGCACATGTCGCAAGCCTTGCATGAGAGTGTCAACAGGCGCGGAATAACATTGAATATTCGATTTAACTCACTCGGACGACGACTGGCCGCCCCTCTTGCTGAACAATTGGCTGGGCCCTGAAATCCGTTGATGACTCCATGACCTCTGTTCAAGTGTCACTCCAGATTGAGAGGATGTAAGGTGAGGATTCCAAGAAGCCTAAGCCTAATTGCTTCGCTGCTCAAGCGACTTCTAAGAACCAGAGGGAATAGCCTTTTGCAGAAGGGCATTTGACCTGTTCCGGCGTTTCATCATCTGTCTCAGTATCATGAGACAAGAGGTAGATTATAAATCAGGATCCTTCCGTATGGCGCCTCCTGCGGATACGGATCCTTAGCTCACCGGGAGGAGAGCCTGGGCGGAAAGCCACCTTTATTAGCACACGGAGTTGCAGGCTCACAAGAACACACCATTGGAAACAAAACGGAGGTGGGGGTTCATGTAAGGATTTATGGACGGGCAATTACATATGAATATGAATACGAAAGGGACATCTAATCATTTCGCAACGAGCAGTGGGAGGCGGACCTTGGGCTGCGCTGTCCGTCTTACGGTTTTATACAGGCAACAGACGCGAAAAGCCCGAGTGCTATCCCTGGACAAGGAGGAGAGGCAGCGATCAGCGACAGGGTAGACAAATAAACAAATTAAGCTTGAAGTTATAAACACCGAGAGGACCTCACGATGGACCAATTACGAGGTGTTTCGTTTCTTTGCCTTCCCTCAGAAGTTTGCTCGGTATCGTTCTGAAAAGCAGCAGGCTTTTCCTGGTAGACAATTGACTCTCGCCATCAGCAGCAGCAACAGCGTGAAGAAACGACTCCGTCTATATCCTCGCCGCAATGCCGTCTCTTTTGAGGCTTTCGGCTTTCCTGCTGCTTGCTGGTAGTGTCGCCATCAGCAGCAACCTCCCCGACGGCGTCATACGCGTCCCTCTGCCGCGCATCATGAACCAGTCATTCTACGGCATGGAGTTTGAAGTTGGCAACCCTCCTCAGCGATCATGGCTCAAAATCGATACCGGCAGCCCCACGATCGGCTTCATATCGCCTCGCAGCAACTTGTGCCTCCGAGCGGATGCCCCGTGCGAAGCCCTGGGCACGTACGACAACCTCACCTCGTCCACAGCCGCCGTGGCTTTCCCGGACGGCAGCTACCCCAACTACAGCGACGGCCTGCTTGACAGCGGAAGGGGCATCCTCATCAACGACACGGTGCGGTTCTCGGGCGTGACTGTTGACGACTTCATTCTCGGCTCCACGGACAGTTTCAACCTCGATGTCAAGCTGACGCAGGTGAACCCATTTGCGGGCATCATGGGCCTGAGCGCCATTTGCTTCGACCCCTCGTGCGCCGTTTACCTGACCTTGGTTCAGCAGCTGGCGGACCGGGGCATCATAAAGACTCGCGCCTTCAGCATCTACCTGGCCGAGGACAAGCCGGACGCCGTGGGCCATTTTCTCATCGGCGGCGTGGATGAGGCCAAGCGCGAGGGTCCTGTCTTCACACAGAAGCTGGACACTCCGTGGGGGATGGAGTACTCGTCCTTTACGCTGAACAAGTCTGGCGAGAAGACTGTCTGGCCCATTGGACCTGGCAACGAGACCGATTGGGATACGGGTGCGAGTTATTGGGGCCTTCCCACGGACGTGTTCAATGCTGTTGCTGCTGAGCTCGGGCTGCCTGAGGACATTAGCACGACAGAGAATCCGTACGAGGTGGACTGCAAGTACCGCGACCTTGCTGACTCGGTTCTTGAGGTTGGATTTGTTAAAATATATGTTTATTAACCTTAATCCCTTCTATCTAGATAGTAGCATATTAGCTTTTACTTATACTTATAGTTAGATTAACCCCCTGTTACCTTTATATAAATACTTCTTATATTAGTGCCCCTATTTTTAACACTCCTACTTAATAATATAGGAAGTTAAAGTCCTAGTCTTAAGACCTGCTCTTACTTTCCCTATATATTAAGTATAAGGCCTAGAACCTACTCTTACTAACTTTAAATACTAATTTCTTTTAGGTATATACTAGACTAACTACTTAGTATAGTTAATAATATAGTATTTTAGATTTCTTTACTAGCAGCTTATATATTAGTAATTCTCCTTAAGCTAAGGGCTTTATAAAACTTATAAAATTAATCTTTTTTTAGCAGCTTAGTTAATCTATTTATTATTATCTTATTTATTAAAATATATTTTAATTTAACCTCTCTTTTCTTAACCTTTTTATATATAAAATAGTATTAAGTCTTAATATACTTTAATCCTTTATAGTTAATTAGGTTCTTTACTAAGGCAATTACTTTTTAGTTATTATAATAAATAACTACTACACTTAAAGACTTAGCTGCTTTATCTTAATCCCCTTAAAAATTAGTTTATAATTTTATAAAGAGTTTTTATAATTAAATAGCTTTTTTAATAGTATTAGTTTAAGCTATATACTTAGCTTTATAGCTTAATAGTGCTATTATTACCTGCCTTTTTAATAACTAGCTTATCTTACTGCTTTTAATATTAAATATATAACTAAAAGTTAATTAGTAAGTGTTTAAGTTACTAGCCTAGTTTAAGTTATTATATCCTTATAAAGGCTGCAGGTCTTTTATAAAAATAAGGCATATACCCTCTATTTCTTAAATATAATATATAATATATTTAATAGCTTATTTATATATATTATCTAGGTTATTTAAGTATTTATTAATAATAAATACTATATAAGTAAGATCTAGTTTTATTTTTAGCATTAGGTATATTAATAACCTTATAGCTAATTAGTATTCTTTTTACTTATTAGGCTAATTAAAGTAGTCTTTCTCTGCCTTTTATAGTTATTTTTTAACTATAAGTATTAAGGCTAGGGTATAGTTAGTTATATAAAATTAATAAAGGATTTTCTAAATATAGCCTTATTAATTAAGTATAATTATCTTTACTAGCTAATTTTAATAAATTTAAATTCCTAGATAGTAATAGTAAGGCCTTAAATTTATTATTAAAAAGTATTAGTATAAAGCTTCTTTTAGTCTTATAATCTTATCCTTATTCTTTTTAATTAAAAGCAGATTATTTATATAAATTATAATAAAAATACTATCCTTAATATATAAACTGCTATTTAAGGTAATAAGATAAAAACTAAGTATTAAAAGGAACTTTATAAAGGTTTTATACTAGACTCTTAAAGCTTATTTAAGTTATAAAGGGCCTTATTTAACTTATATACTTTTATTCTCTTATTAAAGCTAGTTAGTTATTTAATATAAATATCCTCTTTTACTTTTTTATAAAAAAAGGCTATTTTAATATTTATTTACTTTAATTCTAAGTTTAAGGCAGTAATAATAGTAAATAAGGCCTTATATATTATTAATTTAATTATTAAGGTAAAGGTCTTTAAGTAATTTACTTTAGTAATTTATTTAAAACCTTTAATAACTTATTTTACTTTATATTTTATAACTTAGTTATTTAAACCTCTTTTTAACTTATATACTTATTTTCCTTTTAAAATATTTATACTTAGGTTAAGATTAACTAAATCCTAGGTTTTATTATCTTTAAGGGCTTATAGCTTTTCTCTTATCTTTTTATACTACTTATTATAAAAGAAGCTATACTTTGCTTTTTTAAAGGATTAAGGTTTAATATTATTAATCTAGGCTTTAGCTAATATAGTAAGTATAAGGATATTATAAAGTAATACTTAACTTTATAAAAGATACTATAACTCTAGATATCCTAGGACTTTATTAAACCTTAAGCATTTTAAGTTAAGGTTAAGAGTTAGTAGTTATAAAAAGATTACTTTAATTATTAACTATATAAAGCTTAACTTATAATATTACTTTTTAATAGCTTATTAATTAGTTTATATCTTTATAAACCTTATACTAATAGCTAATATTAACTTCTAGGTAATTTTTAACTTAAAATATATATTTAATAAGCTTATTACTCTTTTAGCTAGTATAAGCAGGCAGTATATACTATTATTAATAAAGCCTAGTAAAATATACTTAATTCCTTTCTTATTAAGCTTCTTCTATTATGCTTATAGTATTAAATACTAAGCTACTATACTAATTACCTTAATATTAAATATATTTAGTCTTTAGCTAAATATATATTTAAATAGCGTTTTTTTTAAAGCTTTATATAGGCTTTTATTTTATAAGTAGTTAATAGTTTTTAGCACTTTTAATTAATATTTCTATAGTATATTTCCCTTTATTATTATTAATAATAGCTTATTATAAATAGTAATATTAAAGTTTTTAGTAATCTTATTTAACTAGTATTACTTTATTAATAATATTTTTAAAATAATTCTTTATTAAGTAGCCTAGTTATTAAATATATAGCTATTAAACTCCTTTACTTTATTAAGGTATATAATTTTATAGTATTATTATTATAGCTCTTTTTTTTTTAAAGTACTAGATAAAGAACTAGATAAACTTTTAAGTATTTTATTTATTCTTAATTACCTTACTTTTACTAAAGTAATTATAGCTATTAACTAAAGTAATTTAGTATCTTTCTTTATTATAGCTATTAATATAAAATAGGCTATAAATATTAATATATATTATATCTCTTATATATTTAGCTTATTAAAGTTATTATTTATATAGCTTTTTATATATATAGCTATAAAGATATACTTTATATAAGTAATATTTTTATATAGTGTTTAAATTATTAACTATTTCTTTAAGTTTAATAAGGTTATTATTATTAAAATATTCTATTTATTTATACTATAGTTATATCTAAGGGTTAACTATATATAAGATAAGTATTTAAATATATACTTTATTTATTAATATTATAAATATATAAAATACTAAAGCCTAAATAAAAATTATATTTATTTATAAAATAAAAAGTTTTTTAAATCTTTTTATTATAATCTTAATATTTTGTTTTTAATAGTCTAGCTATTTTAGGCTATTAATATTATCCCCTTTAAATTAAAAAGCTAGGTTATTAAAATTAAGTTAAGGCTAAGACTAAAAGTAAATAAGATATTAAAGCATATAGCTATAATAAAGATATTCTTATTAGTATAGTATTTAACTACTATACTTACTTCTTTAACCTTAATTTTTAAATTACTAATACTATTTAAAATCCTTAAGTATAGCTATAAGGATTTTAAGATAAATTCTTCTTATTAATAAGTAATATACTATTTATACCTTAAGTTAAGAATCTAGACTGCTTAAAGGCTATATTATACTATTTTACTTAACTTAAGGGGAAGCTTTAAGAGGAGCTTTTTAAAATATTATAAAAAAGTCTTTAGCTTTTATTTCTGCTAATATAAGAGCTATTATTTAAAAAGCTAAAGTTTAAGGAGTTAATAATTTCTTATTTAGTTATTTTATAATTAGTAAGTAATAAGGCTATTCTTTTTAATCTTCTTACTTCTTTTTTTTTTTTAAATAAAAATCCTAGCAGCCCTTTTTTATATAGTATGTCTTACTATAGTATATATATTTTAAGATTCTTATAAATATTAAGTCTTTTTTATTATTAATTAATATACTTTTCTTATATATTATTAGCGCTTATATATTTATTATACTACTTTTTTATTTAACCTCCTTAACTTCTGCACTTTATATTATACTATTTAGTATAAGAAATATCTTAATACTATAGCTTAACTAAAAGTTAATATACTAGATAAAATATTAATTACTTAGGCTATTAATAAATTTAAGTATAAGGTAGCTGTTAAGTAACTTATACTTAGTCTTAGATTAAAAGAACCTCTTTTATACTATCTTAATCTTTTAAGTAAAGTTATAAACTAACTTAAAGGTAGTAAAGCTATAGTCTTTTTATTCTTTATATACTAACTATAAGGCTTTAAGGCTAGATTTTTAAAATTCCTCCTTTACTTACTAAAATACTTACTTTATAGTCTTTTCTTTAATTATTATCTTACTTAATAAAATTAATAATATAGTTTTAAGTATATTAATATATTATTATTACTTACTTTTTTAAGCATTTAGTTAAGTTAATAGTATCTTATCCTTAATATTATAAATATTTAATAAGTTATTTACTTTTATAAGGTTTATAACTAGCTTAAGTTAATAATCTTAGACTAAGAAGTCCTTTTATTTTTTTAATAATAGTAGTAAATAAAGGCTTAGTATATTTATAACTATTAGCTTAATCTTAAATCTGCTAGGTTTTATATATCCTTTAGCTATAATACTAGGCTAGCTTTATTATTATACTATATTATATATTAAGTATTAAATCTAAGATTAAAAAAAGAGGAGTAATAATAATAATAATAGTATATAAACTTTATAGCTAAAGATATTAATATTACTAAGTAGTAAAGGAATATTAAAAGTTATATTATCTTTAAGGTCTTTATTTATTTAATTAAAGAAATCCTTTATTTTAAACTAATCTTTATCTTTTTATATCTTTTAGTAGTCTTCTTAATACTATTAATAAAGGCCTAGACTAGTAATTAAGTTATTTAATAATACTATTCTTATTTAATATAATTCTAGCTTATTTAGGTTATAATCCCTAGCTATTTTTTAATATTTTCTTAGTCTAGTAATTTCCCTTTAAGATATAGCAGGTTTAGTAAGATTAGTTCTAATAGTGACTTAAGGTATTAATACTTATTATTTATTTATAATTTAGCAGGAAGCTAGGCTTATAACCTATTAAAATATATATTTATTAACCTTAATCCCTTTTATCTAGATAGTGGCATATTAGCTTCTACTTATGCTTATAGTTAGATTAACCCCCTGTTGCCTTTATACAGATACTTCCTATGTTAGTGCCCCTATTTTCAACAGGATTCCCAAACAACGGCACCATCAAGATCCCCGTTGGTCGGCTGGTGACGAAGCTTGACTCAGGCAAGTGTGTTACCTTTGCGCTGAATGGAGTTGGAGGCCCTGGATACGCGCCTGTTGCGACGGTGTTTGGCCAGCCTTTCTTGCGGAGCATTTATGCGACGTATAATCTGGATACGCTGGAGGTGTCGTATAGCCAGGTCAAGTATACCGATGAGGAGCGGATTGTGGCAATTGCGCCGGCGAAACGATAGCCAAGAGGATTTGATGATTTTCAGCAACTAGACTTACCTTAATGTTAATACCTTTATCAGTGATTGAATAACAATGCTATACTCCATATTTCGTACGCACTTGGTAAACTTGAATGAAAGTGGCTTGCATATATGCGCGGCGCACTTCGGCCCTTCTTCAAGACGGTATGTTGGAAGACTGTAGATGTACTGTGACTTTAATGTCTGTTGGCTCTGAATCATCTCGACATAGATAACGTGCAATCGAGCATCCAACAACCAGATTACGCTGCAGAGCTGTTAGGCTTGTCTGGTGCCGCTGTCAGCATGCGTTTGGGGGAGGCTAACGAACCCGCACTGTTGAGAGCTGGGGTTCCGTCCAAGCTGAATCCTTCATGAGGAATCATGAAGAGGGGTTCACAAGCTGAATCCTGCCAAGATCTCATCAAGAGGGGTACATGTAGGAAACTATTTTAATAACACTCACTCCATCGTCACACAGGTCCGTTCAAGCCATCATTTACAGAATATCAGCGGATTTCAGCGCCAAGATTCGCCATGAGCCCCATACTGAGCGTGTCGACAAAGATTGAGATTGCGGCGTCTCCAGCTGTTGTTCGATCAGTGGTATGTGCGTTGACGCCGAATACAGGCCTTTCTATGTTCCCATGGCAAGCTTCACGATTGAGTGCTTAAAACACTGAGATCGGACTCACAGTTCTTAGACTTTGCTCGATACACACAATGGCAGCCTGGCTGGATCATTCAGCCCGCTGATGCTAGCAAACAGCCGCTCGATCTGAAGGCGGGGGACAATCTCAAAGTCAACATGAACGGGGCCGTTCACAATCCCGTCGTAGTGGTAGGTTTCAATCTGCAACTCCCTCATTAGCCTTGATTCATGAGAAAACAGTATGCTGAAATGAATCGGAAAAGGAAAACTCGCCTGAATCGTTCCAGTGGGAAGGGTCACTCTTCGGCCTTGCAAAAGGCGTCCACCAGTTCCACTTCACGCCTAGCGAGACGAATCCGGGAAGCACCACGTTTACTCAGGGTGAGGACTTTCGGGGACTACTGATTACGCTTTCTTCGCCTTGGTGGAATGGGAGGAAGTTTGACATGGGGCCCTGGGATAAGTTCAATGCGGACCTGAAGAATGAGGTGGAGAAGTCTTCGAAGTAGGACTTAAGAGTCTCGTTCTGGTTATGGAAGAGTGACTGTTCTGATGAGAGAGTGACTCTTGACTAATGTAGAACGGATTATTACCATAGCAATAAGTCTGTGGTGATCTAGAGACGCATTTGCCAGCTAATATGGCCCTTAGAGTATTCTCAGTAGAGCTTTTCCATTATTGATATTGTTTGTAGTTATCGTTGCTTGTATGAGCAAGTCCCGACCCAGTCGCTCCTTCATACGATTAGGTTGCTCTCTGAAGCTGCGGTCTATAGAAACGCCGATTCGCAACCTCAAAGAGCTCCGTCTCTGCCGGCCTTTGAGAGAGCTGCTCCTGTGCCTATTCTTAGTTACTTAGTCATCGACACCACTCGCAGGAAACATATTGACTGCAGCTGATGACCGATAGATCAGTGGGTGTAGAGCTCCCACTTTGATAGACGAGCCTATCAACGTCGACAAAATGTCAGGAAATGAAGAGAATGGTGAGAGAGGAGATGGCGGCTCATCAACCTGGCTTTGTTCTGCTCCTCAGCTCGTCCACCCACCGGTCTCGAAATCGAGCCAGTTCTTCCTGTAGTTCAGCCTCTTTCTTTTCCCGTCTTCTGATGGCCGCCTTTTGGGTGTGCGTCAGTGGTATGGGAGGCAGCGGCGCCCGGGCAATTGCCTCGAAGACGGGCACCCACGCTGGGATATCCTTCAACTCTCGCCGTGCATCGCGCACAGCAATCATGAGTAGAGCCCGGAGCACAAAGTGCGCGTCGTTTCCTGCGAAGTGGAGTAGTTCGCCTGCAAAGGGGATGTCAAAGTCTCGGAGGAGCTTCTTGAGCGTGGAATCGTGAAGTTCCTGAAGTGGATAGCGAGCAGCTTTTGTCGTGTCAATCTCGAAGATTGGATTGAGATTGATATTGAGTTTTCGGAGGATAATCCTTTCTCGTGAGATTCCGTGGACGACAAGGACTAATGGATGAAATGGCTTGAGAAGCTTCTTCAAGCGCTCCTCGAGACTGGAGAGCGGAATGCATTGATGCTTACCGAAGCAGAAGCGATTGTCATTTTTGTCGAAGTATTGGAAATCCTGGACAGCCCAGTGGTAAGACCGTATAATATTTGCTTGGAAATCTGTGAGGGGCAAAGGAGCGTGACAGAGATTATGCAGGTCCTTGGTGTGTAAGATTGAGATGCCAATGTGGAATTTGGTCGGCATACCGTCCTGTTCCTGAAGCTCATCGATATCAATAGCTACAAAGGTTATGTCTCTGAATCGCGTTTTCGGCTTCTGGGGTCGCCAGGTAGAGGCTGTGTGCGGCCAACATGGAGGTGTCTTCCAGCCAGGCAAATTTCGGCCGTCGTAGTATCCGAATAACCAGCGTAGAATCACGGTTCCCTCTCTCAGAAAGACCTGACGCTCAGGTTGGGCCGCCTGTTCCTCGTCCATGATTTTGACTGGCGCGGGCCTTTCGGAGGATACCTCGTTGTCTGACATTGCTGAGTTGATCCTGCCAGTCCCGGGAGTTCAAGTAAAGTCTCAATTTTTTGTGACAATCTTCGAACAATAGCTTCAAGACTCTCTTGACACCAGGCCGTTTGCCCAAGACTGTCGGGTTCTGGTCATCTGTTGGAACATGCAACTGAGGAGGTTTCCCCAACAGGGCGGCAGAGAGTGACGCACAGCCTGCGTCTGCTTGGTCCAGCCCGGGCTTAGTGCAATACTCCAGGTATTTGTAAAAAAGTACACCTTATGGAGCGATAATGCGTCAACAGATGTAAATTGAACGTGCAGTCATACAAGATCAGCTTACCAATGCGGACAACTAGAATCCTATATCTAATCTACAAGATGAAGCATTCTACAAGTTACTATCAGAAAGAAAAGCTGCGAATTCAGATGAAAAATCCCACAGCTTATTCATAGGGCAAAGACAGGGCGGATTGTCCTTGAGCTAGCCTCAACTGGAAATTCATTGTATCGCAGACTTGCCTCATCTGGAAAGTGTAGGCTAGCCTAGAGCGGAAATATGATTGAAGCCTGCTGTTCTTGATGTGGGTAAGACAGGGCGTTGAGGCCGAGTTCCTTCACGACGACTACCGTTGGATCACCAAAGCAGCAGTATTTGCTTAGGAAGAACGGCAAGGATGGGGGTTTGACAGGCTACAAAGCTACATTGCAGCCCAATTCCCGATACACTCGTGCAATAGTACAAGATGGGAATCATCATGTCAAGAAAGCAACGCCATCGTATTGATGAGACAGAGCCGAATTGCAATTGAGTCTTCCATTAACTTACTGCTATCATGAGGTCTGAATATCATTATTTATTCAGTAACTGTAGCTTCTAATGGACCTGAGCTGATATTCATCGATGAATGGATGTCCTAGGGGACCGGGGCGTGGGCTTTGACACCTTCCATGGCAGAACCAAAGCCTTTGATTCGATAACCTTGAAGTGCCGAGATGCCAGAACAAGCTAGTAGCTTACCTAGATTGTTTCCCAACGTTACTTCTATCCCAAGATATCATGATCCATGCTTAGCAGATCTGTTGACTAACTGTGACTCTTCGAGTTGTGACGATTGTCATCCGAGGATTCCGTTTCGAATATCGTTCTTCTGCTTACAATTCGATAGTAAAAGAAATAGACAAGCTGAATGTCTTTGTCCTGATATAAAGGTAGTGTTGTCTCCTGGCTCAAGCCATGTATCAGATTCGACATCAGTATCTTTATTATCTTGGTGCCAGGAGTGCACACGACATCATCACCTTCTCAATACTCAATTACAAACTCGTATCTGGCATCTCAAAGACATGTATGACTTGATTCGAGAGTCCGCGCTTGGCCAAGCCATTCGATTCGTCTCCGGAAAGAGATGGCTACTATATCCAGAAGAGAGACCGGATTTTGTACTACCACCCCAGTACGCAGAGCTCTTATCGAACAGCGAGAAGCACCATGAAGCAACTTCCGAACGGTCGAGCTCCAACGCAAATCAGAATTCCGGTGGCCCTTCATCCCCCACGGAATCCTCACAGACTGCCAATCAAGAGGAGGAGGACGAGGGCATGGCAAGATTGGGATCCGTGAAGAGCGTCCAAAGCGGTCCATACATCGACCAAGGAAGATTCGACCCTGAACAGCAGATCGAGTTGAAAGAGACAAAGAGCGTACCAATTGTGCCACAGAAGACGAACGATGGGGTCATTCTAGTTGATTGGTATACGACCGACGACCAAGAAAACCCTCGCAACTGGTCGTCGTTGAAGCGGGGCTATATTGTCTTCGTCATCTGCTTGTATACATGGGTCACGTACGTGGCCGGTTCCGTCTTTGCCTCTTCAGAACCTGGTATCGTCGACCACTTCCATGTCAGTGTCGAGGCTTCTGAGCTTGGACTTGCTTTATACGTGCTGGCCTACGGAGTAGGGCCGCTCATCTTTGGTCCTCTCACCGAGATCCCCGTCATCGGAAGGAATCCCGTCTACTACCTCACGTTCATCGTCTTCTTTGCGCTGTCATTTCCTGCAGCCACCACCAACAGCTTTGGCGGCCTCTTGGCTATCAGGTTCTTTGCTGGTTTCTTTGGCAGCGTTGGGATTGCCATTGGTGGTGCTTCCATTGGCGATGTCTTCACGCTCATCTACTTCCCCTACGGCCTTGGCTGGTGGGTGTTTTCGTTCTGGGCAGGTCCTGCTATCGGACCAACGTTTGCTGGATTTGCGGCCATGACAAAGGGCTGGAGGTGGCCTCTTTGGGAGGTTGCGTGGATTTGCGCAGTCATGGCCATATTCTTGCTGGCTCTCACTCCCGAGACTTCGTCGCCGAATATTCTGCTGAGACGTGCCCAACGTCTTCGAAAGCTCACTGGCGATGCACGCCTCCAGTCACAGAGCGAGATTGACCAGAGGCACATGACGGGCACTGCTGTGCTCATTGCTGCCTTGATCCGACCATTCGAAATCACCATCAAGGACCCGTCTATCTTCTTTGTCAACCTATACACAGCCTTGACATATGCAATCTACTTTACCTTCTTCGAGGTGTTCCCCCTTGTGTTCCCGCCTTTCTACGGCTTCAACCTTGGCCAAACCGGACTTGCGTTCCTGGCCTGTGAGGTTGGCTCGATTCTGGCGCTCATCCTCTACTTTGCCTACCTCTACTTCTACATGATTCCGGATAACCTCAAGAATGGATTCCGAGAGCAAGAGCACCGCCTGCTACCTGCAATTCTTGGCTCTTTTGTTCTTCCTGTCGGGTTATTCATTTTCGCCTGGACTGCAAGAGCCAGCATTCACTGGATCGTTCCACTGATTGGCGTGGCCATCTTTGTTCTCGGCCAGTACATGGTTATTCAGGGCCTCTTCATGTACGTGCCGGTTTCATACCCTCAATACGCGGCCTCCATCTTCACGGGCAATGATCTGATCAGATCTGCTGTTGCGTTTGGTTGTATCCTTGCGGCGAGGCCCATGTTTGTCAATCTGGGCGTTCACAAGGGCGTGACTGTGCTTGCTGGGCTGAGCATCATGGGAATCATTGGAACATTGCTCATGTACAAGTATGGCAAGGCTCTGCGGGCTAAGTCGAAGTTTGCGTCAGCTTAAGCCTCTGAACGACTATCAGACGGGAGCCTTTGTTGTTTGGTTATGAGCTTATCGGCCGTTGAACACTGGTTTTGATACTTCGAGTTTGATACTCGCAACATTTTGGATGTCATTTGACAGGATATAGGGTAATTGGTCATTTCCTCAACGGTTTCAAAATTTGTTCCATATTGGCTTTTATAGGATTGGTATAGATTGGATCGATATGAGAAGTGGCAGACTGTATAGAATAATTACACATAATTGATGAGAATTGAAATTCCATCAGGAAGATTGTAAGATTTTGAGCAGTTGTGATCAAGTGTACTGGGATGGTTCAGTCAACTAGGTATATGTACAATTGTAGCTCTTGACCTACCTTGGTAGTGAACATTGAGCCTGCTCACCAACGGTTGCTTGTATGAGTGGCTTTTGTAGCAGTGAACAAGAATGGATCATGTGTGAATGTTTCAGCGAGACTATACTCGTGAGGTCTATATCATGGATTCCCTAACCCCGAAGATGTGTGGAATGTCACTCACCATCTCCTCTGCTAACCCGTAAATCGTTTACGAACCGGCAATCAGCCCTGGCTCAGCACTGATCTCAGATACAAGTGAGACTAATATCAGTGAAAGAGCTACACTACTGCCACAATCATCAAGATCACCAAAGATGCCGTCTACTAATCGTCTTAGGCGCCACAAGCGAAAGAATGCATCTGGTGGTGCCAAATCTGTCGTTGAGAGGCAGCCGGTGCAGATAGACAACACGGAAGAGCCACACCTCTTTGATTTGCCCGATTCGCTAACAGTAGTTGACTTGAAGTCTCAGAGGACTATGAAGCAGGCTTGGAATTCCGTATCGACCCGAATCTCTCGGGACGCTCGAACATCTGGCGATCATCGAAAGGTCGAGCATCTCGCCGCAACGGAAACAAAACGCCAAAACAAAGACGCCCCAGAACCTAAAGGCAATGAGATCAAGAAGGGAGCCAGCCAAGGCAATCTGATGGCTGAGGACGGGCCTTGGAACAGTGTCTTACTGTCATCCGATGAGGAGAGGAGTGGATGGACCAAAATCAACCGGGATGACTGTGAGGCGGAGCAGCATGCGGTAAGTGACAATGGGAATGATGTCAGTCACGGAGATGCAGGTACCTGCACTGAGGACGGCTACGTCGACCTTGGTGAGGAGGACTGGGAACTTGACGATGAGTGGACGTCGGTGGATGTCTGAAGCCGGAAGCCGGAATAGCCGGGCCAGCCCCAGTATGTCAAATGGATAGAGACTAGGAGAGCAAGGATGTGATGGAGATGCGGGTGGTTAGTGTAGTTTCTGGGGAGCTCGTGTAAACTATCTGCCATGGCATTTGTTGGGGTCCTGCGGATAGCCTCTGAAAGGGTTGTTGATCAACCTGAGACCTGCAGGCATCGCGTCGCGAGGCTCGAGATAGTTCCTGCATAACAGCTGATTTGTCCTTTTACCGAATATGACAGCCCCTGGTTTTGTGATAGAAAAGCAACAGCGATGGTCCGAAGTAATTACGGAAAGATGCAGTAGTGTAGGCACTCAGCAGCCTACCAGCAATGGAGTTAGGTGAAAAGAAGTAAGATGACCTGGCTGACCTGAACTCTGTCTATCCGGCATGCATGACAAAAATCTATAGTCAATGATGGGATGGATCCCTCTGACCAAATCTGCATTTGCAGGTTTTTAAAATGCTGATGCTGCAGCAAACGCCCGCTTAGTTCTGCATGTGAGAACCGATGAGCGGAAGATGCCCAGATAGGTCGAAACGCCTCTTGAGCTTGGCATTATCAAATGCTTTCGCCGTAGTTGATCGACAGGAGGCTCGGGCCTCATCCATCCCTTCCTTCATCTAATGGCCTAGACTGAGATGTGATGCCAAAAAAAGAAACGTAAAGAGCCGGGGCGAAGAGCTCTGGCGAATTGACCAAGGCTCGGGAATCGTTTGGCGCGGCAGCCTCTTAGGACGATGACTTTTCGAAAAAGGCTTGGCCGTCCTACTATAGAAAGACCGGACCTTGGGAGGTTCAAGGCCAATCGAGATCGAAGACGGGAAAACTGTGCTGCAGTCCAGCTTGATTCGGGCCACGCTACCCAGCCACAGCGGAATCACCAGTTTCTGTTCAATCAAGCTTGGAAAAGCTCATCCGGGCGACAACTAATGTCGGACGGTCGCCCTCGTGGTGTGATGGGCACAGTTGCGGCTGAACTTAGTCCTCCTCCAAGTCTTGGAATTAGGGCTTGCTTGCTTGTTTCCTCTATGGCTTCACATTGTCGAATAGAATCTCCACAGCGGCACACGGTGAGCGAGAGAGAAACAGGCCGAAGATGAATCAAGGTTTTCATTTCCGCTTTAAGTTATTAAGCATCACATCGAGGGTTAATGGAAACAGTGACTACCCACTAAAAGCCCGTATATGCTTATAGCTCATCTTTCTGATCTTATGGGTGCAACCAGCACGGATGCCTGGCTTCGGTGTGTAACGCCGGATGATGTAGATGATACTGATTCCTGATCAGGCAATGTATATTGCTTGACGTTGATCAAAATCCGCCCTTCCGACTGTGATTCGGTGCCCAGCTCGACGAAGGATGGGAATCAGCCTCCCCAGGGCTTTGAGCAACGGATGAATAGACTGAACTGCTCAACTTGAGAATAGTGTCACGGTCTGGCTTGCATGTTGCCGCGTCCAAACAAGTTCCAGAGTACCAGCGTACAAGGTACACAGCTCGTATGATGTCTGCTCTGAAAAACTGGGGTAAGGAAAGCTGACACAGTGCGTGCGATATCCCGTATAGTAGAAGGCCTCCGCGGAACCGTTTGAACCACCGCAAACCTCAGCTTTGTATGACTGCATCTGTAGGTTGATGCATGCCTTTACTGGCCACGGGCTCTCAAATTAAAGAGTTTAGTTACACTCGTTGCCTCTAGTATACGACCCCCTTACGCCGTTCTTCCCGCAAGAGTGCATACAGAGCCCTCTTGCAAGAAGTTGAACACTGGCCGAATGCACTGTGACCGAGTTCCTACTCCTGCTGGCTCTAACCGCATGGATTCAAGCATGGCTGCACGACCCGAAGTCTAATCCCCCTCACTAGCCGTGGTCCCGATCGTACACCATGCGGCAGCTTCGGAAGTCGGGCTGCTCCCCGTTCCAAGGTTCAGGCAGCTCCACCGCTCCCCTGACCCGGCAAAAGGGGCCGCGGGGAAAAAGACATGGGTTATTTGGCGGGATGTGTTGGTCTCCGCAATCCTACTGCCATGTGGTGTTTCGACCCTCAGCTCAGGCATTGTTTTAGCCGAGAAAGACAGGGTTTGCTACAGATTTGATCGATCAACTTTTTCTTCGGATGACGATCTGATGCAGTAACTCCACCGAGCAGGTTTTGTTGAGTCTTTGTAACTGCTGTGATAGAGAGATGGGGGAGAGAGAGCTCCTCAGTGAATCTCATCTCATCAAGCCATTTTGGCCATAATTCGGCGGCTCTCCGTTCATACGAGTTTCCATTTCATGCGAGGGACAGATATTTTCATGTACAGTATGTAATTTGCTTCTCTTTCTCTCTCGGGAGCCGTCTTTTTGTGGTCCCCGAGCTGATTGATTCCAGCAAGATGTGTCCATCATGGGTCAAGAGGAACCGGCTCTGTTGCCACTGGCAGCAGCCACCGCTCCCTCGTCTCTGCCTAGCTCTCTTGGTTCAAGCAGCCACTGGGAGCAGCATAGCTGAGCCGTTCCGAGTCCAAACTTGACCCCGGATTCCCATCCCCTTGAAATCTAGCTCTAGTTGAAACCGGGCTGGCTCAGCATCCCTTTCTCCCGTTTTGGCAACCAAGCGTGGATTCGGCACTCGCTGGATTTAGACAAAGGTCACCACCACCTCGACTTCTCGTGATGTGTCGTAAAACAATAGATGATATAAGAGGTTGTCGAACCCTTTGGCTAACGTAAAGCCACGGCAACAATGCGGGAGGCAATGGACAGGGATAAGCCGTAGGAGCTTGCAGGGATGGCGGGTGCTTGTTTACGCTCTGTCTCTTTCTCAGAATTTCGATAGCCTTTGTAGTAAGGTTAATAATCTCGTATTCCATTGCAGAATGGGTGTTCTGAGCCGTCCAATGACGGCAAGAGAAGTCTCGTATTCCTCAACGCCATGCTGATGCTATGTAGTTTGCTCTTAGCAGAAAGCTTAAGCTCTCTGGCTGAGGCGACGATCCCAATGGATGAAGCGTACAGTGCTTGGCTGAAGCTATTGATTGCTGCTGAAATGCAATGTTCGTTCTGCAGACTGTGAATGGCCGAGCTCGAAGCTCCTAGTTTCTTGATCATTGCCTTGGCCACTTCATGGCTGATCGAAGATGGATGCGGCTGAGGCCTTGATGGATAGGGAGTGCCGGCCCAACCTCATCCCGAGGGTGGGTGTTGGGCTGATGCCCTATCTCTCTCGGAAGCCGTGCTTCATCTCATAGACGGAAGACAGCTATATAAGCTGCTCATCTCGTCTAGATTATCAGACTTGTTTCTTCACCAACTCAGCTCCATCAAGAGTTCGGGACCAAGCTACTGATTCCTTCTCCTGGGTTGTCAGTTGCCAACAAAGGTTCTACCTGTCAATCGTTTTGAAATTCGTTTTTCGAAAACTGCTCTCAGTTGCCCAACATGTTGCTGAAGCAGGTCCTCGTGACCGCCCTCCTCTCTTTGCGCTCTGTCACGGCTTTACCTAGCCCGAACAACCTCCACGACCTGGAGGCGAGGGATGCCGATGACCTCGTTGCTCGTACCAACAGCCACGACTGCGGCTCTTTCGCTACCTGGAACAACGGGAAGAATTGCTGCGTCTGCAAGGACAATGGCAAGAACTACGACTCCAAGACCAAGTCGTGCAACTGTCCCAGCGGCCTGATCTGGGATGGCCACAACTGCGTGCACGACTGCGGCAAGGAGGCCACTTTCCAGTACGGCAAGTGTGTCTGCAAGAACAACGGCGAAATCTACAACCCCAAGACCAAGACCTGCAGCTGCCCGCCAGGTCAATTCTGGAACGGTCACAGCTGTGTTGTGGACTGCGGAAAGGACGCTTCGTACGACTCCAAGCAGAAGAAGTGCATCTGCAAGAAGAAGGGCGAGGTCTTTGACTCCGTCCACAAGACCTGCGCATGCCCCTATGGTCAAGTGTTCAACGGCAAGCAATGCGTCTTCGACTGCGGCAAGGACGCCCATTTCGACTACAACCAGAAGAAGTGCATCTGCAACAAGAAGAGCGAGGTTTTCAATGACAAGACCAAGACTTGCGCTTGCCCGTACGGCCAGGTGTTCAACGGCAAGGAATGTGTTGTTGATTGCGGAAAGGAAGCCCACTTCGATGCCAAGCAGAAGAAATGCGTGTGCAACAAGAATGGAGAAATCTTCAATTCCCAGAAGAAGACCTGTGCGTGCCCCCCTGGCCAAGTCTTCAACGGCAAGCAATGCGTCGTGGACTGTGGCAAGGAAGCCCATTTCGACTACAACCAGAAGAAGTGCGTGTGCAACAACAAGGGCGAGGTCTTTGATTCAAACAAGAAGACGTGCAGCTGCCCCGGCGGACAGTTCTGGAACGGCAAGCAATGCGTCTGCCCGTTTGGCCAGGTCTTTAACGGCAAGCAATGCGTGGTAGACTGTGGCAAGGAAGCCCACTTCGACGCCAAGCAGAAGAAGTGCGTGTGCAACAAGAATGGAGAAATCTTCAACTCCCAGAAGAAGACTTGCAGCTGCCCTGACGGTCAGTATTTCAACGGAAAGCAATGCGTCTGCCCGTACGGCCAAGTGTTCAATGGCAAGCAGTGCGTTGTAGACTGTGGCAAGGAGGCGCACTTTGATGCCAGCCAGAAGAAGTGTGTTTGCAACAAGGGAGAAATCTTCAACGACAAGTCCAAGACCTGCAGCTGTCCCTACGGCCAGGTCTTCAATGGCAAGCAATGCGTTGTTGATTGCGGCAAGGACGCCCACTTCGACTTCAACCAGAAGAAGTGCGTTTGCAATAAGAACGGCGAGGTTTTCAATGACAAGACCAAGACCTGTGCCTGTCCTGATGGCCAGTACTTCAACGGCAAGCAGTGCGCCTGCCCCTACGGCCAGATCTTCAACGGAAAGCAGTGCGTCGAGGACTGCGGCAAAGACGCTCACTTTGACAGCCAGCAGAAGAAGTGCGTCTGCAACAACATGGGCGAGATCTTTGACGACAAGAGCAAGACCTGCGCGTGCCCCAAGGGCCAATACTGGGACGGCAAGGAGTGCGCGTGCCCCTACGGCAAGACGTGGGACGGCAAGGAGTGCGTAGAGGACTGCGGCAAGGACGCCACCTTTGACAGCAAGCAGAACAAGTGCGTGTGCAAGAACAAGGGCGAGGTCTTTGACGACAAGACCAAGACGTGCAAGTGCCCCGGCAACCAGTACTGGGACGGCAATAAGTGCGCGTGCCCGTATGGGTCGACTTGGGACAGCGGCAAGCAGACGTGCAAGCAGAACTCTCCTAAATAAGGGAGTGTGATGGACTTGGGGAGTCTTGTATAGTATATCTATTCTTCTAGTGTGGGATATTTGAAAAGAGATTGTTTGGTGATGTATATCTGATGCCTTGAGTGAGATTTGTGAGATTTGTGAAAAGCATCTATTCTTCCTCTCTTCTAAGTGAAAATCCCTGGCGACTGATGCATTTATAATGTGCGGCATACCATGCCCATGAAAAGGTGTTTCGACGTGAGATGATAGCATCTATAATTGGATGCGCGCAGCATGTCTCACCAAGCAAGTCGACGTCTCATGCTCTTTGCTTGCATGTTTAAAGAAAATATTCGTCCTGTTTGCTGAAGGCTTTCTGGATAGTGAATACGCTCAATTGATCGTAATTGAGTTCAGACAAATGTGGTCGTGTAAACTGATGAGCTATAGTAGTGGCCGCTCACTTTCTTCTGCTGACAGCCATTAAGTCCTCTGCGCCTGGAAACTAGCCTGAACTTGTTAGGCCTCTTTGGCTCTGTTTCCAACTAAAATTTTCAGCAAGCTTCTTTCAGTCCACCAGCCGTTCATCTCCCTCAGCGTCGGGCACCCTTCCTGCACATCTTGTATGTCCTAATCCTTTCAAGTCTTGAACTGCTACAAGAGGCCATTATTAGTGATCTCCCAGCAACTTCACATATATCTACTAGACTGTAGGTTCTAACAGTTCCGACGCCTCACGCTGCAGCAGGGCCTTTTCGGAAACGACGGGCCTGTACTTGGTATTACCGAGGCTAGGAGTGTCCCTGTCAACTCTTGCTGGGATTTCCCAGATATCACCTCGAGGTTGTAGGTGAGCCACACGACAGCTTCTGAGTAGTGACTGCTCCTCTTCCCACTTGATCTCAGTCATGATGTCGTGTGGTCTCACATCGATATCCTGGTTGGAACTTTGCTCAGGTCAACCTTAGTACCCGCGCCGTGTCGACAGACTATAAGCTAAGATTGGCGAGTTATTCATTAGCATCGAAGCGCATATGGCCGAGTGGTTTAAGGCGATGGTTTTAAGATTTAGTTTTAAACACCATTATCGAGAGATGCCTGGGTTCGAACCCCAGTGTGCGCATGCTGTTTTTCCTTTTTTGGTTGCTGGTATGGACTTCGACGATGCTGAGATGCTGCTTGTAGATTTTTTTTTACATGCTGTGACAGGTGTTATGAAACATCTGGACTTGTAGCTGCTAGACTTTGATTGTGACAGACAGTTCTATTCACCATATGTACATGTATTACAGATGAGCGTCTATATACAAAATCTGGTGTCCCGACAAGGCATTACATGCTCGTGGAGTTAAAATAAGGGTTCACGACATCGTGTTCCAGCACCGTGCCATTCATGAATCTTGTCCCTTTCCGCAGAATCTCGACGCGGCCGGGATGCTCGTGGCGCGGCGCATCGTCGACTATCGTGCCGTTCGCATAGTGAATGCCATTCCAGGGCTTCGCCATAGAGGTCATCTTCTGCGCCGTTCGCTCACCAGGCAAAAGGGGCGAAGCAATTGTGCTCACGTCGCAGTTCTCGCTGATCATGTACAGGTTCAAGCCAATGGCCAGCGTGTACAGCTCGGCGCTCAGCTGGTCCCAGTCGTGCTGGCCCTTGACGACGACGCCGATGTAGTCGACGAGGATGACGGTCGGCCAGCTCTGCGGCGACATGTTATTGACGCCCATCCAATATAACGCCGGGTTGGTCGGCAAAATACCGATGCTCTCGATGGTGAAAAAGGTCGTGGTGACAATGTCCGCGCTCACAAGCCATTGACTGATGTGGAACGTGTCGGAGCTGCCGCCGCGGCTGACGGCTTTCCAGTCTGATGCCTGGTCCTCTGCCATGTCCTGCGTGTTGCCCATGTTGGACCAGTCGTCTGCGATGGAAAGCTGATCGGCCTTGTATATGCCATCTGCTATCGAGTCTTGGGGAACATCTGGGGTCAGGTCGCCGGCGAGAAGGAAGATGACGCAGCCGTTTCCTCCGTTCTGGTCCATGAAATACGACGCCGACTTTTGGTTAAAGGTGGTGCTGGTGTCGAGGTTGCCGCAGCGGTTGTTGACGCCCCTGAGCTTGCCGAAGAAGTCGTTGACAATGTCCGTCGTCCAGTAAATGGGGCCCAGGCTGGGGACCTCTCGGATGCCAATCAGGTATCTGACGCGGAAGAAGATGACTTCTCCTGGAGCCTCGGCCGTGAACTGGTTGATCTCGTTGATGACATCGTCAAGGGATTCTCCCGAGTTGCCCAGGGCGACTTCATTTGTTTCGCCGCTGACGTGCAGCGTCCAGAAGCTGTAGTCGGAGGTGTCCGTGATGGAGTGCACTGACCCGACGCGCAGGTCAAAGTACCGGGAGCCTGCCCAGAGCTGATTGTAGATGTTGAGGCCCTGAGTTTGTGTGTTCTCACTGATGCCTCCTCCCATCAGCTTGTTACTGATGGTGCTCATCCCGGCATCATGGGACCCCGGCATGACGACGTGCTGAAGCTGCCTGTCCTTGATGACATCGTACATGTTCTTCATCCAGTTGCCAGCACCGAACCGGATCGATGTCATGAAGCCGTAGCTGTCGCTCCCCGTAATCACCAGCGTCACCGGCGATTGGTTCGCGGGGTCCAAGTATTCGCGCTGACCTTGGCCCATGCCCGTGAGATCAATGACTGTTCGTGTCGGGTGTGCATCTGGGATATGAGTGGCCGCTCGAACAACAAAGGTCTTGTCCGTCCCGTCAATAGCGTAGTATGCTTCGCCGCCGTCGTCTACGGCGTTCTTCCCGGCTTTGCTGGTGTAAACAACGGTGTTTTGGCGGGCATGGCCTTGCGGAACATCGCCCCAGTCAAAGACATCCATCTGATAGGAGTGTGTGTTTTGCAGGACGAATCTGTGAGGCGTCAGGTTTACGATGGTGATGTACTGCTTTGCACCGGGGACGTTGTTGATGGCGCCCATCAGGACCCAGGGCATGTAAGTCCCGTTTGGCGGTGATTCGTTGCTGTAAGTGGCATTTTGAGGGTTGCAAAGCCCATTCACGACGGTGCTGCCGGCTGCGAGTAGCCAGCCTAAGCCGGCCAACAGATGGCGGTGCCTCATCTGGTTTATCGGTGTATGATCTGCGCTCGCTTTCGGTACGTGATGCGTGCTTCGTCCGGTGGGGGAGGATCGTCCACGCCCAGGTAGCTTCCGTTTCACTAACAGGACAGGAACGTTATAATAAGACAAGACAAATTACGCCAACTAATATATGTGCGTAGAATCATCTACAGTAAGGGCAAGAAATTTTCTCTATAATGGCCCGGGCGTTGAATGGATCGATATATGTAGAAATCGCTCAATCTTGTGTTGGCGAGGGCTCTCGGAGGCCCACGGACTCTTTTCACGAGACCACATGGTTTGGATGGCCGGTGAAGAGAGATGTGGTAGTAAATGAATGGTACAGTGGCAGATTCACTAGCGGAATGGTCAGAAGATGGGATGGCAGTTGCATTGGCTGGAATGAAACCCAGCAGCAGAGGCCTCGGCATTATCAGATGGCCACGGATGTGACTGATAGGTCAAGAATTACTGCACGCGGGCGAGACCAGATCACTAACAGTAGCTCAAGGGAGAGGCACACCAATAATACCCTGAAGCTGCTGTAAAGTTTACAAGGGTTTCCAGTGCGCAGACTCGAGGGCCGCGATGAGGGAGCCAAGGAAGCATCTAGCGGATGGGTGGCCCATTGGGGTAGGTCAAAATGCAATGCTACCCAAGGTCGCCACTAGGAGCTATGCGAGGCAGACATAGAGCTGAACCAGGGGACAAACGAGCAAGACGATATGTGCCCAAGGCCAGCTTCAAAATAGATCAGAAAGATGAGTCGAGAGACAATCAAGAGGGTCTTGTAAAACATTTCCGAGGACTGTGCGTTCGTCTGACACTGACCAACAACATCAGATGGGATAATGCGCATGTGGCCCGGATACACTTCGCACTGTCTGGTAAGCATCTGCGACGTGGTCGCGAGGAGGTGGACTGACCTCGTGATCAGGGTCACCAATCACCATGTAGTTGTCATGAGTACCTGTAGGCTGGACTCAATACCGGTATGATATCGGCATAAGCAGAAGTATTGAGCAAGTCATCTCTGCTAGAAGTTACACATGATGCCTTGATTGATATAAGCACTTTGTTCGCAAGGGCTTGGCTCAGCAGCTACAGTGCGTAAAACCAGCACAATGACGGCCACGCAGCGGAAGCATGTTGCTTTGACCACCTCCCGTAGTGAAACATGGATCATGAGGGAATGCTGGTACAGACAAGTAAAGAGTCGCGGCTTGAAGGGCTATGAATGATATGTTCTATGAATGTCATTTGTCTACGGTTCGCAACATTTCACGGAGTTGCAGCATTTACCCAAGCCAAGTCACTCCCCGTTTGTTCTTCCGAGCTCTAACATATCTAGTAACCAAGCGGTAGCGGTGATCTGGCCCGACGTGTCTCTCTTAACGATCTGTCATGACCAGGTCTTTCACCCAGGCCCTCCGAGTTGAGGCGAATGTTTTCTTTGGCCCGGTCAACATGATGTATCAGTCGGTGACTCCTATTGGGACTCGTCATGAAGAGCTTCAGTCTTGGCCCCATGGCATATCCTCTCTGAACGTTCCTAATGAGTCCTTGAAATGAAGCCAGGACCCGATCCATTCTGTCTCCATAGTCGTTTAAATTAGACTCAAAGTCTGAAATGCTGTCCAAGAGGACGTAGACTGTGGTAGTTGGCTGGAGCTGCCAGAACAATCGCTCAAAAAGAAAGCAGAGTGCATCGGTGTTGCTAGCTGCTATAGCATCGTACAAGCTTTGATCAACAAAGTCAAGAGAGAAACTGTACGGTTTCGGATACAGAAGCAGTTGGCTGATGATGCTCTGTAAAAGCCCCTTGGGCCCGGCACCCTCTTTCTGCGGATCAGTATGATGGCTGCAGAAGAATTGCAGCACCATCCCGCTTTGACTTTGCAGCAGCGTAGAAGCGAAAGATGCCGTGAAGAAGGACAACGGAGACGTTCTTCCTACGCTTTCTGTTCGACAGCAGCCGTCAACCAGCACCAAGCCGGGCCATTCGGAGGACAGCCACTCCTGGAACTGCCGCTTTTGCCGTAGTAGCGTAGCATACGCCAGTGCTTCGTCGCTCATGAGGCTTTCTTTACGCAGTATTCGCTCTGCATCTGCGACAGGATCGGGCGCGTGGAGTAAGTTGAGGATGTCGCCCTCAGTCAAAACCGGCGTATGCTGTATGACGGGCTGCAGAGTTGGAGGAGGGGAAATGGAGTTGGGAGGGAGTGCAAAGAGGCCTGTTCAGCCGTCAGTTAGCCTTCATGCTTCTCCCAATACGAGGACAGAGAGATTTCTTGCACACTTACTTCGCTGGACAACAGCATCGGCCACAAACTGGTACAAAGCATTTTGCATCTGCTCATGAAACGACGCAGGCAGAGTACTAACGATTCTCTGCAAACTGGCCTCAAACTCTTTCCTCTCTTCACTATCTTTCGTGATTCTTCTCCGTGTTTGAGCTAACTCGTCGCTCATTTCGTTCGCGACATCAGCCATCTGTACACGAAACTCGTGTATCTGAGAGGAGAGCTTGTCATGTCCGCTGCTGGTTTCCTGCCGCAACTCCACGACCTCGGCTTTGATGTCGTGAGCCGTTTTACGTGTGGCCTCGGCGGCAATGCGCCCTGCTTGTGCCGAGACTTTGGTCTCTTGCCATACATTTCGATCCAGGTGAGCCGTGGCTTCGAAGACGGTTATTTTTGCATTGCGGATTCGTTTGGAGATGTCGCCAATTCTGGACGCCTCGACTTCGGGGATTTGTCTGACAATCTTCTTCAAAACTGCATTTTCAACTGTAAGCAAACGTCACGGTCTCGATGCTCTGATTGAATGTGATTCTTACCTCCAACGTCTTTGTATGTTCGATTCAAAATGCACACCAAGTCTGTCAGGCAGTCGACTAGGATTCCATAAAAGTCCCAGACCAGATTCTTCAGCCGTACCTCTCCGCGATAGACGTCGCTGATCTGGGAGATGCTGGCCAGGACCCCCGGAACATCGTCAAGTTCTTGCAGAATGTTTCCCACATTGGAGATTCTCTTCTGAAATGCCTGCATCAACAGTTAGCAACCAGATCTAGTAGGTTGTCTGTAGTGAAGCCTGCCTGGAATATGAACGCAAGGCCTGTCCTGAGAATGCTGAGGCCGTCTTGGTCAGGTATAATGTCGGAAAGCCGTTCCAAGATGCCTATGGCTGCGTCGCCTTTTCGTATCCATCCTCTGAAGCGATTATCCTCAGCTTTCTTCTCGTAGGTCTTTTTCGCTTCTTCAATGCAGTCGAACACGCCTCTCCAAGTCACATCTTGGGTTGTCGTTGCTGAATCGTCGCCTTGGCAGGACTTGATAGCTTGAGACAACTCTTCTAGCTTGCTATGGCCGAGTTAGAAATCGGGACCGCGAGATGCATGAGAGCTTCTGGCTCTATAAGATGACGAGGACGGAAGTCAAAAGGAAGAAATACCGGCTGATAGGGACTCTCCACTCTGCGCGCTGGTTATTGTACTCCGTTGGTGAAGCCAAACCCTGGTGAACGGAAGCTCCTTCAGTTTCTCTCCAGTCTTTCATCACCTGGATTTCCCGATTACTATTCATTACATCCCTCATCCCCTGTCCCACACCTGAAGGCCGCCATGGAACCATGGTGAGTTACGGCTAGATCTTTGCGTGATGTAGGAACAGGCTTCCGTAACAATGACGAAGTTTAACGACTATACATGCATGCTAAAGCTTTGGTCCAGGGGCAGCGGAGTCAAGATGTCTTGACAACCTATTCAGCCAAATGCGAAGTCTTACAGGGCTGACGACGACGACGAAGTCTCGGCCTGATATACCCCGCTCAGAAGCGACGCTTCATTGATACCGAAAAGGATTCATATCACAAAGGACGGTAAGGAAATGTGGGCTGATAGTTCTATAAATTGCATTAGTCGCCTCGCATGCAGTTCGCATTCGCTATAAACCCTGCTGTTTTGCGAAGGATTAGGCACCTAGTTGTGTTGCCGGGCGATATTACTGGACTGAAACCTCTCTTCACCCCCTCTGGTTGAGGCTGTGGATATGTCTGTGACCTTGCTCATGCATGAGCCTATTCCCAACTGAGGGCCGTCGCTTACGGGAATTATTCATCTTCTTGAGCCGCAAGGTCTCCACAGGCTTTAAGGAATTCCCTCTCTCAGGAAGTTGTGCCAAGACAAAGTTCTGGTTTACAACAACCGTCTCCTTCAATGACTCTTTCAATGACTCTGGTAGCAGAGACAAGCACGATGGCAGCAGATGCAGGTGCAGCCGAGAAAAATGGCGAGTCAAGTTCGACCAAACAAGATGCACCTTCAGGCACATCTACCGTTGGCGAAGGCCAGAGCGACTCTGTCAAGAACGCCGCGGACGATACCAATAAGCCTATAGATGGTTCTACCAAAGGCGAAACTTCTGCGCTTTCAACACAAGACAACACCAAGCAGAATGACACCAAGAAAGATGAATCCGGACTCAACAAGAAGGAACCGGAAAAGGCTCAAACAGAAAAGCCCGTCATACCTCCCGTGCCCGTTATCAGTGCACCGGAGAAGAAGGCCGAGAAGCCAAAGCCAAAGCCCATGCAGGCTTTCCCACGGGTTATCCCCAAGCTGCGCGAGTGTCTCTCTTGGAACGACTTCAAGAACCACCACACCGACGAGCACAACTACGCCATCGAGACGCTTGTCGCCGGCGATTCGCTCAAGCTGGAAATTGAAGAAGCGGCGCTCCTCTATGAAGATCTCCAAGACTTTGGGCACTCGGGTGGATGGCCGAGCGGATATCGGAGAAGCTTCAACAGGAGAAACCCCAAGCACAAGACCGTCGTTGACGACGGGGACGAGGTCTGGCTGCAGCGGGTGCGAATCAACTCCAGGGCCGTCATGATGTACCTTGGACGCCAAAGCGCGGCTGGGAAGAAATGGAACGGCCGGCCTCATGTCTTCAAGAGGCCCTTTCGCTACCTGATACACTTCCACGATCAGATGAAGGAAGCGCTGGCTGAGCTGGAAGAGTTTGCTTCAAGCGCCGAGTCAAAGCCTACCGAAGGGCAGCCTGTTCAGGCACCAAGTGCAGGAAAGGACAAAGAAAGGTCTGACTCGGACACGCTCGGGATCGACTCGCTCTTCAACGATGCCGATACTCTGGCTGAGATGAGACTCTATGTGAAGTTCATGGATGAGCAGGTGATGCCGGAATACCAGCGCTTCCAGGTTGAGGATATGGCCATTGCGCCTACCAAGATCCGATGGGATCTTCTCTGGTATCTGTTCAAGCCAGGTGATCTGGTCTATGTGCCGAACTTGAACAGCGGCGTTCGAGCTCGAATCCCAACGGGCTGGGACGGCGTCTTTCAGCGTCTTCAAGCAGAGTACGGCGACGGTCCTATGGAGCCAGCATCTTCCATGGCGCCGTCTAAGCAGAACACAAGGGCGTCCCATACCGATCAGATGGTGTGGAGGGTATACAGACCCCCGTACAAGCAAGCAACCCTCGACGGCTGCAGCTGCGACGCCTGCGCGAAAACGGAGTCGACCTGGGCGATCTCATGCTACCATATTGACTACGATGGCCAAAACTATCGTGCAGTTGAACGGATTCTCGAGATTCCCATGTATGAGGGCGACCGTGAAATCACGCAGCTGGCCTGCTATCCTATGAGATATGTCAAGCAGAAAGACGAGATCATGGAGAGGGGACGACTGTATGGCGCCAAGTTCATTGAGCATATCGATCCAGCCAAGCGATACAGCTTCTACCGGGGATGGACCCTCATCAAGACGCCCCTCGGGCAGTCCATCGAGGACAAGAACGGCAGGACAATGACAAGTCCTGAGCATATCGAAAGCGAGATCCTGGTCGATTTCGAAGAGGCCTTCAACCAAGACCCTTCGTGGAAACCCGAGATTCTGGAAACTGACCCGCTCACTTACAAAGTTGTCATAGCAGTCGACAACGAGAGCCCCCTGCAAGAGTGGCACGATAGCGAGCGTACCAAGCTGAAAGACATGTGGGAGGACAAGGTCGTGACCGAGGATGGCGTCGACATACTCCAGATGAACAAGTTCATCGAGACGGATGTGATGCTGAAAAAGAAGAAGGACAACGACGATGAGATTGGCGAACTCGATGGCGACAATCTCGCGCTTCTGCCCAGGCGGCTCTTTGCATATGCTCTTTGGGAGCGCAAGTTTGTGCAGATTGACGTCCGGGACGTCTCTTTCCCCGAGCTCAAGGACAAGGACAGAGCTTTCGACAGCCTCCAGGTTTCTTCTGAGCACAAGACGCTCATCCAGTCGCTGGTATACTCCCACTTCAAGAAGAGAGTCAACGAAGGCAGCGTTGAGATTGCGACTCAGGACCTTATCCGTGGCAAGGGCAAGGGCATAGTGATTCTGCTCTTCGGTGTCCCTGGCGTCGGTAAGACGGCTACGGCTGAAGCAGTTGCGCAGAAGTTTGAGAAGCCCTTGTTTCCGATTACCTGCGGAGACTTGGGGTTCACACCGGAAAGCGTGGAGTCTTCTCTGAGTGAGATATTTCGCTTGGCTCACCTCTGGGACTGTGTCCTTTTGTTGGATGAAGCGGATGTGTTTATTACGCAGAGAGATAGGAAGGACCTGGAGAGAAACGCTCTAGTTTCTGGTAAGATGCGCACTTTTCCCGCAGATGAAGAACTGTCAATGCTAACCGACTGTCCCAGTCTTTCTACGCATGCTCGAGTACTACAACGGCATTCTCTTCCTCACTACGAATCGGCCCGGCGTTCTCGACGAAGCTGTCAAGTCACGCGTGCACCTGAACCTACACTACAACTTCCTCACCGAGGAGCAAGTCGTCGCCATCTTCAAGCTGAACATTGCGCGCCTGAAAGAGATCGAGGACCAAGCCGCCAAAGCCCCCGGGCACAAGAAGCTATACATCGACGAGCCTGATATCATTGCTTTTGCCAGCGACCACTGGAGAAACCATACCGATGGCATTGGGCGGTGGAACGGACGACAGATACGCAACGCGTTTCTCATCGCGGCGTCGCTGGCTCATTACGAGGGAGATATGGGTGAGCGGCCGGAGGGGTTGCAGAAACAGCTCACTTCCAAGCACTTTAAGAAAGTAGAGGAAACGACCAGGCGGTACGACGAGTATCGCGTGGCGTGTCTTGGAGACACAGATAGCTATCTCGCACACGATCGATACGAGAGAGACGACGAGTATAGTCCGGTTGCCAGAGGAGGAGGGGGGGCGAATGCCTACATGTCCCATGGCCAGCACCAGCCTCAGGCCCCTGGATATCTGCCCCGAACGGGAAGCTTCCCTTGGCAAAAACCTGTGCAGGCCCCCCCGAGCATGAACCCAAACTCAATGCAGAGGCAGGCAGCTGAAGGGTGGTCGTCGAGCAACGGAGCTGCACGCCCGCCTGCCCCTGGATACCAGCAGCCTCCGCAGCAGCCATCTCACGGACAGCCTCCACAGCACCAGTTTTCACATGCTCAGGGGCAGATGGTGAACAGGCCGCCTAGTACGTCGAATAGTCCGAATTTTGCGGCACAAGCGCCTTATAACTCCGCTGCTGGCGGGCCTGGCGGGCCACAAGGCTATGACATGGGAGGGAATGTGCAGATGAAGGCTGGCGGAGAGCCAGGAATGAGTGATGAGTGGATGGGTCCCGGACAGCAGCGTTGGCAACAGGGTCAAAATGGCTACAGTCATTACTAGGAGGTTATGGCTCCTTACCTAGGCAATAAGTCTCTGAGGGATCGAAGAAGGTCCGGGAAAGCATGAGATGAAGTACATGTTTCATATAGCGATTAATTGTTATTACATACGGGTAATCAGAGTATACACGATGACAACATGTCGAACTCGCTGCCACAAGGAGCCCGCCTTATTCATCCCATTAACCTAAAGGGTATATCCAGCACTTGCATCTTCGGCCCACAGAATGAAGATGTGTATGGCCTATTTCTTCTGCGCCCAGCCAACCTGTTTCTTCCCACTATCAAAGACAACATACGCAGCCTTGAGAGCAATGTCACCAAAGATGGCAAAAGGAAGACCCCCAGAGGGCTGAATGCCGCCAAAACACTGACCGTTGCCAGCCTCGGAATAGTTGATCAAGGTGCCAGGGATCGTAATGTTGCCCTCGCCCACAGTAAAGGTATAGTCCGGCAGATGGGCGGTGCAGTTGAAGACGTAGCCGCCCAGAAACGGGTTCACGCGGGCGCCCGGGACCTGCTTGTAGTAGGCCTGGACGAGCTCGTCGCTGGCCAGGAGCAGCGTGGTGCCAGTATCTGCCACAGCGTTGAATTGGCCGCCAATGGCACTGCTGGTGCTGAATTGCCAGAAGCCTTTGCTGTTGTCGATGGGGGCGTAGAAGGCTTTGCTGGCTTCGGAGGGGATGGAGCCGAAGTGGTAGCTGCCGGGCGCATCGTGGCGGAGATCGGCAACAAAGACGGGAGAGTCGAGGCTGCCGACGAGGTTGTCGTACCACGTCTTTTGCGGAGTGGGTTTGACAGTGTTGATGGAGCTAAAGGCCAAGCCCACGAGGCCGTCGTTGTTGCCTTGGGTGAACTGCGCAGAGACATTGCGAGCGGCCTCGACGGCTTGGGACTTTACTGTGAGGCTTCCGACGGAGACGACGTCGCGGTAGACATCGCCGGATGATGATGAGTGGTCTCCGTATGTGATGTTCCATGATGCTCCCTCCAACTTCTTGGAAGATGTGCTCTTGGACGGCGTGTAGACATCATGGCCCTGGGATGAGCTCGGATCAACATCTGACGAGAAGACCCAGAGATCGGAGCTGCCGGTGTCAAAGTCCAGGTTGAGTGTCTGAGGAGGAGTTCCGATCTTGACGGGGACGAGATACTCGATGTCGTTGTCGTCAGGTGTAGCGGTGACGGTGCCGGTGCCGCGCTTGGTGAGCTGGATGGACTTTACCAACTCAATGGCATCGGTCAGAGTTTTGGGGACTTCGACGCCGTACTTGGCGTAGGTGCGGGCTAAGGCGAGAGGGCCATTGCGGCCTGTGAAGGCTTTGTTGGCAGATCTCTTGATCTCAAAGGAGCCGGGGTTGGTGTTTGTGGTGGGAATGACACTGCCTGCTGCCATGGAGGCAGACAGGACGGTGACGAGGAAGCTGCCAAATGAGGGCTGCATTGTTCTGAAGCGTTTGAGGGAGTCGATACAAAGACGAATCAAAGAAGAAGAACCCTTTTTCAAAGGTCAAGATATAGTAAAATGGTATTCGATATTAGGAGTAACAGGAATGGTCTCCTGATGCTGCGGTAGGCCAGGTGTATTTGCCCCCTTCTTAGGCGAAATTGTCAGACGTTTATTTTTCGTATGTCTCGAGGAGGAAGCAACTTTCGAAAGGTAAGAATATATCCACAAGAAAACGGAGGCGAGATATTATAGGAGGCTTATCGACAGTGCAAACATCAGGAGGCCAACAAAAAGGGAGAAGTCACAATACTGAGTGTTTTGAAGGAGGCTCACCAGCACCTGGAGATGCTCGCAGCTCTTATTTAAGAAAGCCATATTGGGTAGTAAGCTGTTGCACAGCTCTTCGGAACTTTGCGAGTCAGTCTCGGTTTCGGAGGTTTTGCTGCAACATGCTAAGCAGCAAGCGCGTGGCCACGACGTGGAGGCCGTGGAGACTGTGGAGGCAAGCCATGATGGCCGATGCTGCCTCCGAAGAGACTCAAGTGTATTCTTGGCACTCTACTGGAAAGGCTGTTATAGTGATAAGCTAGATCTTCGGGCCAATGTCAGCCTGAGATCCGGCTTTGCAAGGTTCAACACGGGTTGGACCTGCTACAAGGCGTGCGAGAGGAGGTCCGTTCGTGTTGCCTCACTCGTGCAATCCTGGAAATGACGACGGCCAATGATCCGGATGCTCGGTGGACTCGGCCGACTCGGCCATCGAATCATAACGCGCAACTACATGAGACGTCACCACACTGATGGAGCTTCCCATCAGATTGTCAGGGCACATTACCGAATCGACTTGCTGGCTGAGGCCTTTTGACGATCTATAGTGAAACGAGTCCGTGAAAGATGGCGATCAGCCCGGCCGATCGGCCCTGGAAACCCTGTCTGCCATTGACTTTGTTTTAGCGGAGGCGCTGAAACAAAACTAGGTGCTGGTTTCCCCGTAGTATAATGGAGTTTTGATGGAGATGCCTTGCAGATGCTTACTGCCGCTGATGAGGTGGCGTGTGGGAGGTCGCTATAGTTTCCAAGGTTCACTGCGATGCTGCGACTGAAGGACTCTCTGAAAGGCACAGGGGTTTCACATAATGCCCCTGGCTAATGCAAAAGATGACTTGGAAACCGTTGTGTCGGCCAGGGAATCACATGCGAAAGTGAAAAGGGTCAGGGATATGGAGGGCGGCAGGAAAACTCGGAAACCCCACGCGAATGTTGCCACACGGCCAGGCATGTTATATTAGTGTATGGTAGTATAAAAGTCAATTATGTTCCTCAACTGCAGAAGCTAGACAATAAACGCGCTGAATAACTGGATCAGGTTCGCGCGCCATTTTGCGCCTCGTACCACGATGGCGGACTGTGATGCCCGAGCCAATGGGGTGAGTGAGGAGAGCAAGCCTCGGAGGGCGGTTAGTTGGAAGCCATAAGACGAACTGCTTGGTGTGGCGTTGATTTGTGCATTGTCTTTAGCAGCTCGCTTCCCCGCGAAATGGTGCCTAGAGGGCGTTGAGACTTGGCCGTTTGGATACAAGCTTGAAGGATCTGGGGGATGTTGAGTTTGTTGCCAAGTCGGAGAATTACAGTCCAGGTTGCAGCGGGCGAAGCAAGTTGTACGAAGGCACATTGAGCGGCATTCGGGATATCCGGTTATTGTGTTGCTAAAGTTTGACAAAAGAGGTAGCCGATCGTAAGAGAGATTCGTTGTGGTCCATTGCGAGGAGCTGCCAGTATGTGGGCTTCTTCCCTCTCGAATGCTTTAACCCTTACCTTGTTTATAAGGGTCATGCTCCTTTTTCCACAAAATGAAACGATGTCCGCTCGTTCCATCCTTGATGATTCATGATAGATGAGCAATATTGGACCAAGCTCAGATGAACAATGCGTTCCGACAAGGAAAGGGAGGGAAAAATGGGAAAAGGGGAAAATGTGTCTGCGCTCCCGGGTAATAGGATGATTACATACGAGGAGAGCTTTCCACCAAGCTCTGGTATCTATAAGCCGCTCAAACATCACTTATGATCTTGAGAATTTCGCTAAATCCTACTTCTTCAATGCTCACCTCTCTGTATCACTCGGATCCCACTCTAGTGCACTGAGTTGTAGGACAGGAACTCGGCGATTCCTTCGGGGTCTAATCGGGAAGCTGACACAAAGCATGAGAACCACTTCGGACAGGGATTCGTGATCTGGCAAGTAATCATTATTCGTTATAAACCCGTTACAGTCCTGCTTTCTGCATCTTCAACATATTTCAGCTGATGGCATCTTCTCCTGGTCCATCAATTTCAGCTGTTGGCTCCTTCTCCTTGTCCATCGATTTCGTCTGGCTGGGCGCATTCCGCCAACCACTCTCTTTTGGCTGGAAATCGTGACACCAGAGGAAGATGGTGAGGTGGACAGTCCAAAGTCTTGTCATAATATCGTGGTATATTCTACTCGGCAAAGTGCAGCCTGACCTTGACTCCCTCGCCCGGGCAGTTGGTAAGTGTCAGACCATGCCTGACAGGACCAACCTGCGACCCGTCGATGCTGTCGATTCGCTGCATCAGCCGAATCACGACGTATCCGACCTCTGTTAGTGCAAATTGCTGGCCGATGCAGATTCTGGGTCCGCCGTTAAAGGGAAGATAGTCCCAGCCGGGCCTCCGCGTCAGCCATCGCTCCGGCTTGAAGATTTCGGCATCGGGGCCCCAAATGTCCTTGCGGCGATGCATCAGGTGAACCTTGATAGGAGTCAGTTGGGCGTACGTGAGATGGAGAGCAATGATATCTTACCGAATAGCCCACGTCTTGGCCTTTGGGTACAAAGATCGGAGACTGTCCGTCGAGGCCACCGCCCGTGGGCAGCGTCGTGTCGACCTGCGCTGTGCGGACATTCATGGGGACTGCAGGATACAGACGAAGAATCTCATTCAAGCACCATTGGAGATACTGGCAACCCTTCATGTTCTCGAATGTGATCTCCTTCGGGTTCGAGTACGTTCCGAATTCGTCCAGGATTACAGCCCGCAGCTTGCGAAAGACGGACGCATATCGAGGATCGGCCATGGTGAAAAAGAACCAGCCCAAAGTCGATGCCGTGGTGTCTCGGCCCGCAAGCAGGATGTTGAGGAGCTGGGATCGAAGTTCCACGGGATCTTGGGTTTCCTTGGCCAAGGCGTTGAGGAAGACGTACTTGTCTTCGTTCACGGGCTTTTCACTGGCACCCTGATGAAGAGCCTTTTGAACAAAATAGTCGACAAATTCGTGGACCTGCTTGACCATTCGATGGAATTCGGGGCGATGGACGATCCAGTAGTTTGGCCCCAGACGCGACCCAATCGAGAGAGTGTATTGCGCCCTGTCGAAAGCGTTCGCGAAGCTGCCGTCCTTTTCAGCCCCGGACTCGCCGGTCTCCAATTGGCTGTTGACGCTCTCTCCGAAGAGGAATTCGGTGGCGGAGTCGAGTGTGAGTCGGAAGAAGAGAGGCTGAAGATCGACCAAGTCTGTCCAGCCATTGGGTCCGACGTGGCGATTGAGCACTGTCATGAGAGCTTTGACATGCTTTTCTTCGAGATCGAGGTCGCTGACTTGGCCGCGAATGAACTGCGGACGCAGTAATGCTCGCGAGTACTCCCATTGCTTGCCATTGGTAGCGAACTTGCAAGCCGAAATAGTCAGATGATGTCCTTCATTACGGATAGGATCAGCTGCAGTCTTAGTTGGTGTGTTTACTTACGATGCCGTGTCCAAGAAGCGGTTCGAAGTTATCAGTTCGGTTCACTCCCAGCCCAAAGTCCTTGAACTTCAGCGCCAGCATGGTCTGAATGTTCTGCGGATCCGTCGTCACCAGAGTATCTCGAAAGAACGGTGCCCTCACCCGCAGCGTGCCGACAGGGCGGCCATATTTCTTCGCTACGCGCTCAAAGTTGGCCTGGGCATAGATGGGGAAGATCTTCTTGTGGCTTGCATCCACGCCGTAGACGACGTCCGCAATGCCTGTTGGGTCATATCCTGACATCCATACTGGGGGTTTGCATCCTAATTCTCTAGCCTTGGCTCTATATCGGAGGTTGTCGCGGATCAGGGAGAAGATGTAGGCGAAAGCTATCACTGCGGCCGCGAGGCCTGCTGCAAGGGCCAACTGCATACTGAACGACGAAGGTCAAGTGAAGGACATATGGGATAGTGAAAAGAGAAAGATGTGAAGGGACTCAGAGGTGGGCCACGCGGCAAAGTAATAAAGAAGATAGAAAGACCATTCAATCTTCTTTCCTTGAACAAGAAAATGTGGACATGGGAGCGACTACTATATATATGTGCGGATCCCAGGTTTCACACAAGACGAGTGCATGACTTTCTCGCACAAGCAGAGTACCGGCAACAGGAGAGACGGGCCAACTCAGCCGCTCGAAACGGACCGCGATCCTCGTCCGGTCCCGTTTGTTGGTGATCAAGGTGATGCAAGCGAGCTTTCGACATCCGTCTCCGCACACACTAGCCAAGGGTTGAAGTGCTTAGTATTGCCCCAGACTCCAATGGTTCTCCCGTGATGCAGTTACATGGCGTCAGTGAACCCCAGTCTGCGTGCGTGTTCATCACGAACTAGCGGAGAACGTTTTGCGGCCGACGACGGGATACGAGAGGTCTAGATTGATGGCTGTGCGATTCACTGTAACGCGTTACATTTGTCAAAGGGTGCAAATATTGAAAAAGAGCAGTCACAAAGGTAGCCAGTATTCGTCTCGTGCCCTTGCTGGAGCACCATCGTATGTCTTTTGCTCATCGTCCGTCACTTCCGACATCCGGCTCGGACAGGCGGACGTTCAGAGCCGCCTGTGAGGCTGTTAGTGCCATCTTCACGTGCCGGGGTTAATCTTTAACGAGTTTGTAGATGCGGGGGACGGGACGAACCCGATGAAGTCCTCTAAACCTGTATTATTGTTGGTTGAATCTGCTGTGCTAGGTAGTACTTGGTCTGGTCTGGCACCCATCATGACATAACAAATGCACATCTTTACAGTTTTGAAAGTGAAAGCCGAGGCTGTGCTGTTGAGGCACGAGCTTGAGAAGTGTTCTTTCGATGGCTTTCCCTTTACCATTTGAGGGCGTTGGTTGAAGAAACGATGTACGGAAGTCAACTCGAAAAGTTGCGAACTACCAAAATCCCGTAATGTTCATGATTTGCGAGACGTCTTGAAATGCTCGGAAACAAGCTGCTGAGTGGCTTGAGGGTTCGGGTATTTCTCTCCGAGGCCGCTGCGGGATGTGGAGTAGCGCTGAGAGGGGCTTCCTCGTCATCAACTATGTATTTATTCCGATTGTGATGATTGGTGAAAGAAATACCTGGTAATCATGAAATGGCTCTGAATAACAGAGTAATAGATGGCGTGTCGAAACAGCTGCAGTCTTGGCTCTCTTATACAATGCCATGATGCTCGACAGGCGCAATCTTCCCGCAGCGTTGGTTATGTAGCGCCTCAGTTCGATCGCTTACTTCTTCCGAGTATTTCGCCAATAATTATCCCGGATGAGAGTTACATATTCAGCTCGTTCAGACGTTGTATGACCTGGCACCATGACCTCTAAAAACTCGACTACTGCTTCATGATACCCTCTCGACTGTAATATTAGGTACTCATTACCAAGTCAAACGACAAGCAGGGAAATGGCCGTCGACGAAACTACTGCACCATCAGCGCTCGCTATCCGCAGAGTCACGTACGACAAGATCCTCCTTTTTGGCGACTCTCTTACGGAACTCAGCAGCGACATCCATACGCTTTCTTTTGCCCTCACACCTGCTCTGCAGCATTATTACTTCCGAAAGCTCGCTGTCGTCGCCCGAGGATATGGAGGCTACAGTTCAATCCATCTAAAGCATGTGCTGTTACCCACGTTACGTGCGGAAACGGCTGCTGGAGAAAAGATCAAGCTTCTGGTGATCGAAGTCGGCACGAATGATGCGGCTGACAGAGACATACAAACCGTGCCGGTGGAAACGTACCGCGAAAACCTCGAGTGGATAATGCAACAGGCCGACAAATTTGGCGTCGAGAGAGTCATTGTGGTGGGACCCGGGCCTGTGGACGAAGACATGCTGGAGCCTCCCGTGTACAACAGAGTGATGAAGAACCTGGAGTATTCGGAGGCGGCGAAACATGCCGCAGCACGTTATGGTGTTCCGTTTATTGATATGTGGCACACGATGATGGCGCACGTCGGGTGGAAGAAGGGAGAGCCGGTGCCGGGCGTGTCGGGACATGGTGGAACTGCCTTTAGGGAATTGCTGACGGACGGTATTCACCTGACGGGAAAGGGATACAAGATTTGGTACGACCAACTGCTGGCGGTGATTCAAATGGATTTCCCGGAGCTGAGGACAGAGGCGTTACCGACGGTGTTGCCGCACATATTTGATGTTGACAGGGAGAATTTGCCAGACACTCTATGGCAGGAAGTTGCAGTCAAGGAACAGACAGACGATGGATTATGTATATAAAAAGACAGAAAAAGAGATTTATAGAAATGCCTGAAGAATGCATATGTTAAAGATGGTGGCTGTTTTCCTCTCCACCACGAGCATTGATCTCACGCTCTCGCAGTATGCAAGAACGGACGATGTTCTCTGACTTGAGACCCAACTGCTTCTGCAGGAAAGCAGCTTCGTTATCAGCCTTGGCCACAGGCTAGACCGTGACGCTCTCGGATTGAGCGACCTTGACGGTAGCCACACCGGCGAGGCCAGAGTCAACCAGAACAAGGATGCGAGTTTCGCAGACCATGGAGAGTAGCTCGCTCCAGCCTTGAAAGAGCAGCCAGGGAGATGCCGAAAGGTCGGCCAACGAGGATATTGGAAGGTCTTTCTTTGAATCCTCGAGATTTGAGCCCCGCTTTGGATCAACATCGAAAACTTTGGCCTTGTGATAAGCAGCATCAGAAGCCTTAGAAGCTTCGGCCTCCTCCTGAGAGGTTGGGCATGGTGAAGGGAGCTTGATAGGTCTTTCTGAGGATGGTAGCGAGGTTATTTGTACCCAACTCAACGGCGTTGAAGCTGGCGTACCTGAACAGAGCAATGTTCACCAGCTCAGGAGCGCTCAAGCCCTCCCTGCTCTCCGTAAAATCGTGGCCAAGTCCTCAAGCCAGATTCCTCAACGACATCCACCGCTGCTGAGAAACAGCTGCCTCATGAGCAGTAGGCCGCATGTCAACCGTCTTCATAAGAAGCTTCCCGTTATCCAGAGCGACCATTGGCTGTTGCTTTCCGAGGTACAATTACTGCGACAGTGAATGGTAGCGTAATCCTCTGCATTTGTATACCTTGAGCTGCTTCTCTGTGGAAGGCCCGATGGCGACCTCATCGACCTGAACAGGCGCAGCACCACAGCCCACGGGGCTGATCACAGCTAGAGAATAAATTCGTTTCAAGTAGGATATAGCAGGAACCGCCGATGCCTTCGTCGACGATCTGCTTCACGTTGGATGAGCAGACGGCCTGGTAGATTCGGCCGTTGAAGCGAACATCAGTCATACTGTGGCACGGAGGGCCGTAGCCGCATACTACTTCCCGTAGAGCTTGGTTCCCGACTTTGCCGGTTGCTTGCTGAGGTAGCTGTAGAAGTTTACAGTGAGTCTTGTCCTCGGAGACGAGTATTGATGCTGATGCTGCCAGAATATGTAGTCCTTCTCGACTCGCTTGCTGTCGATGGACGAGACATTCCGGTCCCAAGAGCTACTGTCGTGGGCGAATGTACGTATACTGAAGGGTACCTCAATGTTATCGTCGTTGTGTGGGGGTCATGAGAGCTGCCTTGATAAGTATATTGCAGCAGAGATGGCTCTTTTCCTTGACGATGTCCGCCGCCAAATAACCAGGAGCAGGAAAACCAGACTCATCACCCAAGCAGTGGTGCATGAGCCAAGACAAGTCACTAATAAAGAGCATATTGCGCCGGCTCAGCTCAGACAGAGAATTACCAATAACTAATTGACCAAGAACATCATGGCGAGGATACATACTTGGGCTGACGCAGCTCCTGACCGCTACGGCTCGGCCCTTCTTGGCTAAGTAATGTCCAGTCGCTGAAACGCCACGGCTTACACATATTCACCATGCTTTGCGTCGATTCTGTTCCAAATGTCGTTTAGATCGAATCGAATGTTGCCAATCGAGCAGCCTTGTCTGTTCGACAACTCACATTATGATCACAGTATACCTTGGCCGCCATAGGAAGGCGACTCGGCCGAACCGTTACTCACCTCCGCTTCTCGCTTTCCCAGTTTACAGGAACGAGCGTCATGATGTTTCCGTTTATGCAGAGTAGATCGCATTCTTTCGCTTTCACAGCGGAAAAATGGTTCACTGTAACCCTCATTGCATGATCACGTCACAGGCAACATGGGAGCTTTGATGACTATTGCTGAGTCAATTTTATCAGATGCCAGGGACCGGGTTTATAAGGACCCAGGCATCAAGTCCGGGCAGTAAAGAGACGATTCGGTGATATCTCCGAACGTGGAAAGCTGCTACTAGTAATCTGAAAATATGTTAGCTAGCCAAATTTTCGTTTAGTACCTTATATGGAGCATACGGCTTATCAGATCATGGACGGTGTAGTGATGTCTAATTATGGCAATGGCGTTAACCATAATGGAATACCATCCGAATTGATGCTACCATGATATCGTCGAGATCGTCACTGAATGGTGCGCATCGACGTATTTACAGGCAATATGCATTGTTCCTCTAGCTCAATATGGAAGCTGCCCAATGACTTCATAAGCGAGCCTCAAACTCAACAAAAAGTGTTGTACAACGGAGTTTTGGTTGTGATGAATAGAGCTCTAGTAAGCGAGTTCAACATGCTACCTCATGCTGTCTTGACTTCACTCCCTCATTTACCAGGGAGCTACTATAGCATCAATGGAATTGCCTCTCAGTATCCCAGTACCATCTCAAACTCAAAGGTGTATACGAGTAAAATGCTGTATTAATATGTCCTTGTTTGCCGTTACATCGGTGATTCCAAGGTTGAAGATGTTCCCATTAGGAATCACCGCATTATTCTCCGTATGCATACGACCTTGGCTCGCGGGAATATGCCGATAAAGTTATAGCTTGCCAATCGCATTCAACTCAACAGGCAACTGTAACCGAGATGATTGGTGTAAATTGAAGCTCAACTTTCTTCCGCCTTTCCCAGTCGTTCGGCTCAACTCAAGACGCCGAGTTGAAGCATATAAACTCAAGACATCAGCTTCAAAGAAGCAATTGCATCTCTCAGTGAAACTCAGTAAGAGATTGGCTTCCACTCCGCACCTAAATCTTTTGATCAAGTCCATCATGTCTTACAAGTCGATCACGGCTATGCTGGCCTTGGCCACTGGCATAACTCAAGTCGCCAGCCAGATCTGTGCCGAGAACATCGTGACCACTCACGCTGGCCTCGAGTTCTATCTCTACGACGACTCAATCCCTGAGAACAACTACAGACCTCTTCAACTCAGACCCAGCAAGGAAGGTCCATTCAGCTATCTCGCCATAGACAACAGCTCCCCCACGCTCCTCGCCAACCTGGACAACGGCGTTCTCGTCGCCGAAGGCCTGGACTCTGATGGTACCATCTTCGACCTTGGCCCCGTAGGCTTCCTGCAGAACTACACCACGGTTCCTCTTTCGAAGCCTACTACTTTTGGCCAGCTTGCTTTTGCCAACACTTCATCGTTTCCGAATGCCTCAGACTCGCAATGGTTCCTGTCGGGGGCCAGCGGTACCAACACTTATAACTTGTGGCACAACGAGCCTGTGAATACGCTCAATGGCGTGCAGATTTGTGAGGCGGACTTTGACCTGAATGAGGATGGGACTCCGTGGTACTACTTCCAATATGTGGATTGGGTCTCGTACTACCCGCCCGAATGCGAGTTTGTTGCGGTCTTGACGAACGTTAGTTCGTCGGACCAGCCAACCTGTTAAGGACGCGTGTGCGTTCAAATTGACAAAAGGGTCATTTGATAACAGAAGCTGAGATGCGGCGGAGGAGGGAAGACATGGGATGACGAAAGCGGGTGCTTGTCTGTATGGTTGAAGGCTCGCAGCTCATTGTGAGTTGAGCTCATATAGACAGAATGAAGTTCCATAGCCCAGCGCCAAGACTAGTATCATCGTAATTCCATGTGACTAGCTCGAGTCTTTGTTTCCCTTGTGACACTGCATCAGGTAGGGCTAATCGGTCCTCCGCCATACTCAAAAGGACTCTCAGGCTGTGCCTCATACACATAGAATGTGCTGTTTCTCTGATCCGGAAGCCAGTAGACTCGTAGTTTCCCATCTTCCACACTCGAATCGACCGGGTTCTGCGTCATTCGGACTCCACGAAGACTCTTGAGCATAATCGGCACTTCAGCCAAAGGCTGCATCGACTCGGCATCGACCAAAGCGAGCCCGCCCAGGCTGTATCCGTCGTCAAGAGAAGCCACTCCGGAGCAAAGCATTACGCTTGCGCCGTGGTAGAGATCGCTTCGGCCGAGCCATTTGCAGTCCTGGTAGTCGACAAAGTAGCTCGGGTTGCGGACCGTAGTCACGGGCTGTCGCGGAGAGCAATCGGCTGCCGCTCCATCCCCGAGAGCCCAAGTAGATGCGTTTCGGCTTCCCCAGTTGAGCGTAGTGATGCTGTTCTCGGTGGTATCGTGTACAATCGCGCCCAGATGGTCGTTGTATCGCAAAAGCGTTTGAGGCTTCAAGGTGTACGGGTCTGCTTTGTAGACATTGGCGGTGCTGTTTGGGCGGTACTGAGCAAGGGTGCCCCAGATCCAGCGTCCGTCGTAGTCAATCCCGCCATTATGATACTCTGCGTCTCCTTCCTTTGTGATTGTCGCATCGGCGATCCTCTCTCCTTTTCCATTGTACACCATGAGATGGGCGAATCCTCTACCCGGTGTCCGATCTGTGCCATTGATGGGATGGGGATACTTTTGTGTGTGCTCAGTATACTCTCCACAGCTGATCACGTAGCGATCTGGACCCAAGCGGACGAGGCCTTCGGGCTCGAACGTGTCGCCTTGAAAGCTTATGTTTGCGATGCTCTTCCATACTGTTGTCCTGCCGAGTGTCTGGAATAATCTGATGATGGTCTCGCCGTCGGATGCTGCGTGTGAGGGAGGGAGTGGAGAGGGCGCAAAGGGCGTGTCTTTTTGGTAGGTGGTGATGTTCAGAGGGTCATTTGCGGTAGGCAGGCATGATGTGGTTCCCTGGTGGATTTTTATGCCGAGAGCATGTGCAACGTTCGAGCTGATGCGCGGGAAAGGAAAGATGAGGACGAGGACGAAGATGATGATGGTAGAGATGGTGACGACTGAAATGTTGACTCTTGACATGGAAGCAAGCGGTCGCTTCGGACCAGCGCTAGTGGTGCGATGCAGGGAATATGATTCGGGCATGAATATGAGGCACAAGCGAGGATCAACGGGGATCACCGCATGTGAAGTTTCAGTGTTGGTGCCGTATGTACGAGGTCTGTACTTGTTGTAACCGCAGTGGCAGAAATGGAGGCTGAATGAAGGGATTGATGGCGTAAGAAGGCATTTGCAGGACCGTCATCACGTGGCGTCATCACAGATGATTAAATCTTCCGGCTCTATTGTTAGCATCATGTTCTTGCTTTCCTAGATCTCTGATTTCACAGAATGTGACTTCCTCATCTCATGCATCCTGAGCCTCCAGAATAAACCCACAGTATGGCGACGTTGAGTGATAAGCGATGATAGTATGCAAGGACATGAATCGGACGAAGAAAGACACCAACCAGATCACTATGCTGAATCTCAGCCGAATTAGGCAATCCTTGAATAATCCCTCCTCCAGGGCCCGATACCCGATATACAGGCTGTTGATCAGGGTTACACTGCGAGGTCCGTGTTATACTCGCATTCGGCTCATTCCCATGTCAGTTCGGGCCACGATCTTGGATCTTGCACAGCAGCACTGCCACTCACTCATCTTCTCCATGTCAAGAGCGCCTTTTTTATCTCTGCTGCCTTACGTAAAGTCGTCACCTCTTTCATCACAGCCGCCGCCATAATCCAACCAGGCAGCTCTATTTCAGCTCTGTTACTATATCGGAATTCGGCTGCCTGGCTGTGGAAAGCCGGCGGCTTATTCGCCTTGTGAAGAAGTGCGCTACATAAAGGCTACAGTTCTCTTCCAAAGAGAGAGGGGTTCACTCAACCAACTTGCTTCATCCCAGCAGAATAGCATAGCCATGTCACAAGAGACATTCAACTTAGCCGGCCTGCCATTCGAGATCCGCAGCCTCATCTGGGAGGCCACTCTGCCTCCTCCTCGGATCTTCCACGTCAAGAGCACAGCAGAATCCAGCCTCCAGAAGATCCTCACCTTCCACCGGAAACACCCGCCGCCCGTTGCGCTCCACATCTGCGCCGAGTCCCGAGCCGCGGCTCTCCGAAACGGAGGCTTCTTCCTCGCTCCTCCGGATGCCGCCACGGGGCCTTGGTTCAATCCCAAGCGGGACATTCTGTATTTCGACCGCAACCAGCGCCACATGCTGCGCTCCAAGTTCGGCAAGACGCAGATCGCCGGCTGGGAGCAGGTCCTACATGTCGGGCTGGAGTGGCGGGCCTGGTTCCGCGATGTGCCGCGGCGGACGGCGCCTGGGGACGAGGAGGTTCGCAAACACTGGCGGAGCGTCGTCAGAGGGCTCTACTTCCACATGCCTGCGCTGGAGGGCATTCACTACGTGCTCCCGCGCGTGCGGCATAAGGGGGGCGTGACGTGGGGCAGAGAGCCTTACAAGGCAGCAGAGTACGAGGCGGATGTGGTGCGTCTGCCAGAGGAGACGGAGATTCCGTGGGCTGGAGCGGGCATGGGCATTCGGAACGCAGTTCACCACGGCGCGGCAGCGGGGAATGCCGCACCGGGCGTCTTGGTTGTGCCTGGAGCGACGGAAGGGAGCAGGACGCTGTTGACCATGACGACGTGGGGGGACATCAAAGCGGATATGGTGGCGGCTTTGGAGGAGGAGCTGAAGGGAAATGGAGAGGAGGAAGTGGTCGAGCTGGACTGGACTTTGGCGAATGGAGATGACGGCGATGAGGGCAGCAATACGTGCGTGTTTCCAGGCAACCGGCTGCCCGAGGTCGCGGGATGGTGGCTGTTGAGGCGAGACGCGCCACGAGAGGATCATCCCAGTATCAGAGAGTTTTTTGATTAATGGCAAGCAGAATCTCTCATATGTGAAACATACCTGATCATGTTTGCTTCGCCCAATGTCTTACGGCCAGGGCAATAACCAATGCCAACAGTGGCTCAATAGTATTCACATAATGTACGATATCCAATAACCATCCATCATCGCAGGAATATGTTGCCCAACACTAGATGCGTCCTTCATTTAGGCGTCAAATCAAGCATCAGCTTATTGTTGTTGTTGACGAAGGCTGTGCTTACACCTGTAATTCTATTCGAACCTCTGCACGACTAGCTTATACAGAGGTGATGCCTAACCTGAACAACGCCAAGTGCACACTCCAACGCGCGCAGTAGACGCAGGATAAGTCTATCCCAAACCATCGGCAAACTCTAAAGAGCATCCAATCGCATCAAGGAGAACTCAAAATACACTCATACCGAGTCTGACTGCCGGAACTGTTGACTGCATGGCTCCTATCTCAGTACAAACAATAGCCAAACTCTCACCACCCACCGAATTAGATGTCACTGCTGCACTTCGCTAGGCTGAAAGCTCAAAGATCTCATCGGCAATTCGACGAATGCAGCTTCTTACGGTATAGGCATCCAGCTGATAGGATTTTCTACTAGAGACTGGCTGCAGAAGCTTTGCTGCGTTGGCGCGCTTATGTTGGTGCCAAGTCCATGTCGACTCTGCGAACGAGACGAGCTGAAAGCGGATCGCGGTCCACCGCAGCGTCCATCATCATCCACCTGCGCTACCAAAGGATCTCCAATCATCCCTTGGGATGGGCATGCATGCCGACTGCAGGATGAGATTTTGCTTCATTGGACCCGGTTCCCAGGGAGATGGGCGTGGCAGGGGTGCGGATGCTGTTGGATGACAGTTGCTGTATGATCGCCTTTCTTCGTACATGGACGTGAAAGGAGCAAGGGGGAGTCGGGATATAGAACTGAGACACGGCAAGGCGTGCAAAAGCTGCGGCTCAATGCAAAATGATTTTGTCAATATAAGTAGAGCCTTCATCCAGTTTGTTCTTGCTGTTAACCTGGTTTGATCTACGAGTCAGCTGAGATCGAATTCACAATGGCGCGGTTATGTGTGCTGCTATTTGTTCTCCTTGCCCAATTCTTGTCGGCATGGGGTCTACCGACATATGTGCCCCCTGTTCGCATACGGGAGTTCAACCTGACGGTGACATGGGAGAAGCATGCACCAGATGGCTTCGAGCGATACATGTTCTTGATCAATGGCCAGTCTCCGGGTCCTACGCTCGAGGTTGATCAGGATGACTGGGTCGTTGTCCGTGTGCAAAATGACTCTCCTCAAAACACTACGGTTCACTTTCATGGTAAGGCCACGATAGTGTTATCTTGCAAGTCTCCGTACATATATGCCCCCAGCTAACACTCGTCCAAGGCATTGAGATGTTAAACACCCCATGGTCCGACGGCGTCCCAGGACTCTCCCAACGTGCCATCGCCCCCGGATGCAGCTTTATCCACGAATTTGCAGCTACTCAATACGGCAGCTTCTGGTACCACTCTCACTTCCACGGCCAGATTGAGGACGGACTGTACGGCCCCATTATAATCCACCCTCGTCCGCAAGACCCGAAGCCTTTCCATCTGATATCTGCCGACCCTCTGGCTATTGCTGCCATGACTGAGGCCGAACGCACCGTCAAGCCCCTTGCCATCGCCGATTTCAACCACTTCACGTCCGAAGAGAAATGGAACATCGCATTGGCCAGTGGCGTCGAGGATTCGTGCTATGATTCCATCCTCTTCAATGGAAAAGGACGAGTCCAATGTCTTCCAAGTGCTGAGGTGGCTGCCAATCTCAACGATGATCAAAAGGCTTTTTTGGCTCTTGGCAATGCAACTTCGATGACAGACAAATCGTATGTTCATCTGACATGCCCACGTCCGTATCGCGCTGCTCTTACTGACATCGAAGCTGAACAGTTGTCTCCCGCCCTCATCTCTGGCTGCAGTGGGCGGCGACCCCTCCGCCGCCAATCTTTCTGCCATCCCAGCAGGAGCATTTTCCGGCTGCAAAGAGACTAAAGGCTCGATCGAGATCATACAAGCCGAGCTCTCGTCTATTTCCACCCACCAATGGATCGCAATCGACATCATCGGCTCCATCAACTTCATGACGGCCATGGTGTCCATAGACGAGCACGACATGTGGGTATATGCCATGGACGGGTCGTACATTCATCCGCAAAAGGTGCAAGCCTTGGTTCTCACCAACGGTGACCGATACAGCGTCATGTTGAAGATTAGCAAAGCCGGACGATTCAACATTCGATGCAATTCCATCAGCGACCCGCAGATCCTTGTCGGACATGCTGTTTTGGATATTCACAGCAGCTGCGGAAATACCAACACCGGAGAGTCGAAGCCATACATCAGCATCGCTGGAGTGCCTGTATCAAAGAACGTGGTAGTCTTTAACCAATCTACCGCAGCGCCATTCCCACCGGAGCCAATTGCCCAAAAGGCAGATGTCACGTACAAGCTCAACATGAAGATCGACGGCGCATCGTATCTATGGGCACTCAACTCCAGTCGTCTTATGCCCGCCGATCTGGACAACTCTAATGAACCTCCTGTCTTGTTCCGACACCCTGAGCCCATACAGAACAACGTCACCATCTCGACTTATAACGGCACCTGGGTCGACCTGGTACTTTTCGCAAGCACATTTCCCATGCCTCCCCACCCAATCCACAAGCACAGCAACAAAATGTTCCAGATTGGCGCAGGCAACGGTGACTTTACCTGGGACTCAGTTGAAGAAGCAATCAAGGAGAAACCTGAGCTGTTCAATATCGCCAACCCGCCTCGCAGAGATAGTATCGCGTCATTGCCAGCCATCACTGGAACATCGTGGGTTGTGGTTCGATATCAGGTCGTGAATCCGGGTGCTTGGTTGCTGCATTGTCATATTAGCAACCATCTGTTGGGAGGCATGTCTATCATTATTCGGGATGGCGTGGACAAGTGGCCGACGGTTCCTGAAAAGTATTTGGATGGTAAATTTTGAGCGGAGTTGGTCAAGTAAAAGTTTCTTGTTAATGTTGGTATTATTTGTTATTACAATAGCTTTAATTCTCGATCTTATGGCTTGATCGGTCGCGTTAACCACATGCCAGAATCAACACAAAGAGCATTTGGGAGCTTAATTTCATCGATTGAGTGGTAAACCAGTCATGTATGGTAAATGAGGCGCACTTTCATCACGACGAGCGAGCGTGACACTGTCCAGTGTGCTCAGATACAATTCTTCACTGTCGTCTCCGCTTCTCCTCATAGATGCTCTATGATATACTGCATTCTGGTTCTTGTAAACTGCGGGATTCGGATGACGCTAAAGTGCACCAATTGGAGCAGCTCACCTTGATGCTACCGAAGCAAAGTACATGGACTTTCTGCCACGAGACTGAAAGTGAAGAAAACATTTCCAAGAGCAGAGACTGTACTTTGGCAAACCTTTCCCCTAGAAGAAAAGCGCGGTACCAAAGATACGAACCTCGATGACCCACTGGCCCTAGCGCCGTTCGAATTCTGCGATCTTGTTCGAATTTTTGACTCTTCCTCGAGACCCTCATCCTCCTTCTCACCGTCCTCAGTGCTTTGCTTAGCTACGGGCCAGCAGGCAAATGGCCGCACGACAACGGCGCCACAACACCACGGAACGGCATCATGACAGCTCAGGCCGTTTTTTAAATAGTCTCCAATATGCCGTCGTCTCAAGAAACTGTCCCTGATCGGGCTGTCCCTGAATCCATGGACTCTTCACACAACAAAGCAGATACTGCATCCAGTACTGCAGATGCCGCTGCCGATACCGCGAACTCCGGGTCCAGTACTGCTACAGATCCTGTATCCAGTTCAGATGCTTCAGCTGCACTTACGGATCCTACGTCTAGTACTACCAACCCTGCGTCCAATGAGACGAAAGCCGATTCTACGGATTCCGCAGCTACACCAAATTCTACTCATGCTTCATCCAATCCTACAGATTTCGCACCAGCTTCTACGAACTCCGCATCTACTATCAAAGATATTGCACCCAATGCTACAAAACCGGAACACAATACCACAGATCCTGCACTCAACACATACCCTACCCCCCGCTATCCTAGCCCTACCCCAGAAGATGGACTCGGGCTTCAGCATGGGATGCCCAATCCTCAGGGGGCATTTCCTCATCCACAGACCGCTGCTTCAGTGACGGTGGCTTCCAGTTCCCAAGCCCCTGTTCCCCATACTCAAGTCGCGACTGCAGGTCAACAGAGCGCGGCTGCAAATTCGCAGGTCATGGCTTCCAGTCATCATCTAACCGCGAGTACACATCCACCTCCACATCCATACTGGGCATATCCAGCCCCATGGCAATATCCGCCTCGAGGCCAATATCCAGTTCCAGGCCCATATCCTCCTCCCGGCCAGTACCCTCCTCTTGGTCACTATCCTCCTGGTCAGCATCCCCTTCCTGGCCAATATTCAGGTCCGGGTCCATGGCCAGCTCCAGGCCATCATCAAGCTTCAAGTTCATGGCCAGCTTCCATTCCATATCCACCTCCAGGCCACTATCCGGCTCATATGCCTCCATACCCTCATCCACCTCCAAATTACTATATGCCTCCTCACCCTCATCCTCATATGCCTCCACATCCCAATCCTCATATGCCCCCAAGTTCTTATCCTCATATGGGCCCTTATATACCCCCAAACCATCAGATGGGTCCAAATCCTCACCCTCCTATGCCACCATACCCTCATCCTCATACGGCCCCGGGACCCTACCCGGTTCCAGGTCAATACCCAGCTCCTACGGCTCCCGGTCCTCAAGCGCTTCAGACTTCACGGACCGCGGCTCCGAATCCAGGAAGTGCAATTCCCACCCCAGAAACGGCGTCGCAGAGTCCACAAACAGGAACTCCCGGTTCAGGAGCTGCGACTCCAACCCCAGAGATGGAGGCTCCAAATTCAGAAACTGCGGGCTCCAGCGGCTATAAAATCCCAAAACGCGTTCATCGCATCGAACGCACATTCTCTGTAGAGAAGAAACAGAGCGTTCTTACCTTTCTGCAACAGCATCGCATTCCTACGGACAAGCGGCCTTCCAGGATAAAGACGGGTCTGGAGGATGTCGAAGGCAACCAACAGCAGGAGGAAGGGGGCCGCTTCTTTCGGACTCCAACCTTTCGCGAAGCTGCGGCACACTTTCAGATCTCCTCGACGACGATTGCGACATGGTGGAAGCAGCGTGAAAAGATCATGGCCAAAGGGAGGCGGTGACCTGGCACATCATATTAAATACTTGGTAGCGGTTGAGTCGTTTGTTGATATAAATGCATTTTGCTCAGATAATGAAGATAGGCGAACTGAAGAATACAGCAGGCTACATCCAAATACAAAGTCACGGACAGCTATAGCTGATGAACTCTCATGATAGTGGATGTGAATAGCTGCAACATAATGGCGTGGTATCTGTAACAGCCACACGAGATACAGATCTGAGCCGTCCTCTCTCCCTGGGGGTGGTATGGAATCTTGAACATGGATGAAGATTGATGTTGCGTAATGCTATCGTAAGTCTATATGGCCGTTCCCAAGCTGCGAAAGTGCGAGGATAAAATATTATCTCGTACACACATGTTTAATATACATCATCAGGGCTCTAAGCTGTAGATGCATTGTCATGTTTCTTCTCTTGCTTGAATATCACCCGCAAGTCTTTTGTAAGCTCAATCAAAGCCCGCAACACCACCAAGCTAACCATGCACACAGGCCCCAGAATGGCAAGCAGCGTGAAAGCATACGAAGCTTGTTGAAAGGCAGTATTTGCCTGAAGCCGCTCCGTCGCAAGGCCCACCTGCATCGCAGTCAAGATCAAAACCAGATATGCTGTTATCGCAGCAATCCACGCGAGATTATCGCGGAAGAAGCTGCTGTAATTGTTCCATCCGCCAAAGTACGCTTCAGAAAAGAGAAACTGCTTCGTCCGATGAATGGCGTTGATGCGGGACAAGCGAAGCTCTGCTCGGATGAAGCGAGGATGGACGGTGGTTGAATCATGCTGAGCAAGGATTTCTCTCACGAAACGCTGCCATTGTGCCCATCTGATGGGTGCATCGTCCGTTTCTCTTGGCAGGAGACGCTTTTCAATGGCAATCATAAAGTCGCTTTCTGTAGAGACGAGGCAGGCATATGTGTACAGGAACCCGCGAGCGACTTTTCGCAGGGGTTCCTTGCACATGGTGTTGGGAGAAGGAGGATGTCTCGACTCTACAGTCGGCTGAGATTCCATGCTCATGCCGCTCCCAAAGCGGTCGCTGCACGAGCAAAAGTCGGGACAGGTGAGATGATTTTGCCAAAAGTCGGGACTGAGGAGGAACCTCGAGAGAGGCTTCACAAAGAGCTTCCCATCGGGGCTCCATAGGAGATGCAGGTCCATACGGTCTGCAAGGACGATGTTGCGACCGATGGCGACTTGCAAATGCAGTTGCGTGGGAGGGCGTTTGGCGCCTGCTAGCCAAAGATGCTTGTCTATCCCCTCCAGCTGCTGCAGCGATAACTCCGTGTTCAAGAAGGCGGCCACATCCTTTGAAGGGTCTTCGACTCTGCGACGTCTCCGGCCGCCGATTGCCTGTTCGTAGTAGTGGTATGAGGCTGGTAACAGATCGGATGAATCACTGTGTTCCAACTCTTTCAGGACGCGTGTAGTGAACTGGAGGGTCTTGGTTAGCGGTAAGATCTGCCTACGTGTCAATGTTTAGTATTCACCGGCAGCTGTGTATGACCTTGCTTCATCACGGTGAGTGTGAGCGGTGTGTAGAGATGTTTCCGTCGCGTTGACAGGAGTGATGAAAGCTGGGGGATAGAACTAGGAAATGGCAAGACGCGGCTCAGGCAGAAGCAGGAAAGTGTTGTCCAGATGCTGGTTTAATATAAGCGCGAATCAATATGGCTTGTCTTGCTGCAAGGCATACCTTGTGCGACCGTGAAAGTGCTATTCCTCTGCGGTTCCAAGCGGGTTTGGGAGGGGAAAGAAAGGGAGATATGGTCAAGAATACTATGATTACGAATGCTCGCATTGCTCTTAATGAGCTAGATACCCAGTTGACTGCAACTACCGCAAATTTACACCGAGTTCTTGGAAGAGACCGGTTGAGGCTTCATCTTTGTGTGTACTCCGCATGTTCGTGTGAAGATCATGATACCCTGTAAGCCTTGGGATAACTGCATACACAAGACAAACCTCTTTCACATGGGCCGCTGCAGTACTTTCTGTACCTTACGCATATTAACTTCTGATGAACTCAACACCTACTTCACCACCATCTCACACTCAAGCCCCGTTCAACTTCAGGCCATGTTTATACTTGGAAATGGTCTTGGAGACTCTCAGCATGCAAAATGGTTTGGCTCGAATGGTAGGAAATCCCTTGTCAACCACACCGCTGAAGGGAATTTTTAGACAGAAAGAGACACACAAATAGCAACAATTGGCCTTGCGATCCCACACTTGCTCTCTGTCGCTTGTTAAGTTCCCCCCAGCAAGGAGAGCTGCTCAGCACTTACTCGCAGGCTGAAGACGGCACCATATACAGAGTCCTTCATGACTAATGAATTGACAGCAAAGCCAGTCACATGATGTTGTTCTCACACAGTGCCTGTTTCGATCGTCGAGTCGTGCAGAAGATCCAGGCTGGGTCTTGAAGATTTTGGCCCGCGTTCTCCACTCCGCTTTGATCTGACATTGAACCCTTGACAGTCTCAGACAAGTGAGTTTCAACAAAGATATCATCTGCTTCATTCATCTCTCTTCTCAGTATCGAGAAAACTTCAAGGCTTGTCTTGCGCTACAAGTTGGCGCGCCAGGATGTCTCCATCAGCCACCGGCAGCGAGCCTCCGAGGGCAAAGAAGTCCTGTTTCAGTTGTCGAAGTATGTGAGACTCCGTTCCACCGTTAGCGCCCGTCTGTGTTCTTCAAGCCATGGGTTTGCCTTCTGCCGACGGCAACGATGGCGTGAATCATATGAAGATCATCACTTATACGCCGAGGACTAACGCTTTACAGCCCTCAAAATCGCCTGCGACAGAGTCTTGCCTGCGTGCACAGCCTGCAGGACGCGTGGCAAGACGTGCTCCGGCTACAATGAGAACCTCTCATGGCCGCGGAAAGGGGATAAACGACGCGCCGTTACGGCCAATGTGCGCAGCCGGGGCAGCTACCGAGCGAATCCAGCGGTTTTTCTGAATACGTCCAGCTGGGACGTGGGCTTGTATCGCGAGCATGTCGATACAGGAGGGCATAGTGAGTGACTCTGGCCGTGGAGTTGGTGTAGCTCTGGTCTGACCAAATTGATAGTTGGGCATATGGGAGTTTGGACGCCGCCGATATCACCAAGCAACTCATTATGGTCTACCAAGCTTGGATTCTGTGAGTGAAAGCTCCATCCCATCAAATATGGTGTGGCTATCCAGCATACTGAGACAGGGCAGATGGACCTCAGTTGCCCTCGGCAATCCGCCTCGTCACGACAGGCACGTTTCATGACGATGTGTGCGGCCTCTTATACCGCATGTCAATTGGCGAAAATAGCGTACACGCCATGTCTCTACGCCATTCCATGAATGCAATATCACTACTTTCCCTGCACAAGACGAACGAGGCACTCAAGTACAAGATCCTTGCCATATCAAATCTCAAAAGCGCCATCATGCAGGGCCTGGATAACCGATCTCGGCCACAGGCCATTGCCGCCAGTCTACTGTTGACCTTGTACGAGGTGAGTCAAAAAATGATTTATGAATACTACTTGCATGCATCTAACCTGCCTTTGTAGGTCCTCAGTCAGAGCGGCAAGACCAATGACTGGTCCGTATACTTTGACGGCTGCATGAAGATTGTCAACTCTGGCTTTGATATCCATCGCAAATACGCAGGAGACTGTGCCATCCTGCTAAATTGGGTCCGCTATCACAAGGTGCTGTACAAATTCAGCATCAAGCATTGGCAGCAACGGACTCCGCAGATGGAGGTCATGGCCAAGTCGGAAGTTCTTGTGGCAGATTCAGCATACGATATCGACCTGATAACGGTGAGACATCGCCCGAGTATCAACAATAGATGCCACTCTTACTGACGAAGCTTCTAGATGCACAACATGCTGGGCTGCTCACCCCAGGTACTGGATTTTCTGAGCGAAGCAATGGACCTCGTCAAGAATCGAGATGACCCCAGCTATCTATCCATCAGACGCCTGCGCGCCATCAATGAACTTGAGCTACGTCTCAAGGACATCGACGACTTGCGTGACTGCTTTGACGTGGAAAAGGACGGCGTCACCATAAGCAAGGCTGCGGAAAGCATGAATGATCGCTTGTTCCAGTTCGCTCTCATAATCTACGTCGACAGAGTCGTCAAAGGCGCCTTCATGTCTTCGACAGCCGCCCGAAGCGCCGCCGCCAAGGCATTTGCCCTCTTGGAGAAGATCCGGTTATATGACAGACCATTCCCCCTCTTCATTCTCTCCATCCAGGCAGAGACTGACGAGCAACGTCTACTCATTATGAATACCATACAGCGAACAACGGAAGCAAGGCCGATGAATAATCTCGGATCGACGGAGGAAATGATTAAGAAACTCTGGGCTCAGCAGGACTTGCAGGGGCCGGAGCAAGCTGATGCTCTTTTCCTGCTGAATGCTGTGATAAGCGCCAGCAGTATGCCGCCGACGTTTACTTCGCCTTTTGTCATCAATGCCATTACTGGTGCGCATGCTGTGCCGTTCTTGTCCATTTGAGATGTTCAAGGGAATGGGAAACGTTTTTTCTACTGTGTTGGGATATTTCAGATAGCGTTGCATATAGACATCAGGTAACTCATGCGCTTCATGCCTTTGCCAGCTCTAAAAGGCTGATGTATCCGGTGATGAAGTATTGATCTATTAAACAAGAAGAGATAACTTATAGATTCCTATAAGTATTCAACCAAGTGGCTATAAACAGAATGCGTTGAAACGAATGACAGAAGAAAAGAAGTGAATGACAGGCCCCCTATGCTTAAGCATATCATGGCTGACCGCCCAGAGCGCGAACAACATCAGCGACCTTTGCAAAAGCCAGCTCGTTCAAAGTCTCCTTCCATAGCCTTTCTGCAATCGTCTGACCCTCGGGTTTGTAAACGAGCGGTGCCATTCTGCGCGAAAAGCGTTAGCGAATTGTCTTTAGTAAGTTCCATGGGATAACTGTAAATAACTTACGGCTGAACCTTTCCATCCTCAAAATACTCTCCATGAGACTCCGGACCCTGCTTCACAGCTGCATCTGTTAACGCGCGAGCTCCTACGTCCGTTTTGCGCCCAAGCAAGTGATGGAGAGTCGATACGAGCGCCCTGTCGAGAAGGTTGTTGTAATCGCGACTCAAGCTCGACTTGCACAGACCCGGATTGGGAGCGTTTATGATCGTAGAAGATAGCGGTACCCTCTTCACCAGCTGCGAGAGAAACAGTTGTCCCAGTAATTTGGAAGTAGCATACTGATCCCGGTCTTTAAACGACCGGGGCTTATCCAAACCAGCAAGTAGCGGCACCGAGGTTCTCTCTTTGAATTCGGCCCATGCGGCTGTGTCGGATGAGACGAGGACGAGATGACCGGGTTGTGCGGCGGTGTTCTGTTCCTCAAGAGTTGGTAGGAGCAGCAGTGTCAGGAGAGCGAGAGAGAGATAGTTGACTTGCACCATCTCTTCATGGCCTGTAAACGTATTCTGCTTGTAGGTCTTGTTGAGGAGACCTGCGTTGTGGACGACTATATCGAGCCTCTCGAGCGCCTTGGCGCGCTCCGCAAACGCAACGATGGAATCATAGCTCGATAGATCGAGCTTCCAGACTTCAATGACTGGAAAGTTGCCAGTATTTTGGTGCTTCAAGAGCAGCTGCTTCGCCTCCTCGCCCTTTGATTCGCTGCGGACGGCGATAATGAGCCTGCTGAGGCCAAGGTCCAGGAGCTGCGCGCTGCACTCGAAGCCGAGGCCCGTGTTAGACCCTGTGACGATGGCGGTTTTGCCGCTCAAGTCAGCGTCCTTCTGACTCCAAGCGGGAGGCTCCCGGCAGAGCTGTCGTTGAAGGAAGGCAAGCTGCGACGCCCGCTTCTTAGGTGTGATGTCGAATTCGGGTGCCATTTTATACTCGGTCATATATGGAAGAAAGATATTCTTAAATTACTGGTGGTAGATGCGAGATAGGTCTTGGAAAGAATGTCTTTGGATTTGACTGGTATCAGAGCCCTCTATATACTTCTATATCTCAACTAACAACCGCTCAAGAAATTAGTATTTCCTTGCCCGGAAACCGAATCTCGCGCTTGTTACATCCTTTCTCCGGCAGTCAAGGAATGGCCTGAACAATGTCTGCGCGATATCTAGATGTAGACGCCTACACAAGGTCGTGTAAGTCATAGACAAGTTACTAAGCCATGCGCCGCTCCATTCTGCTAACTCAACAGCGAGGCCGGAATTAGCCAGCCTTAGTACCGACCAGGAGTGCGATTCCGGACTCTCCATGCACGATCCCTGCATGGAACGAGATCTTGATCATCAAGCTTAATGCGAGAGAAGCTGGTGTGGGGGCCCAGAGGAATCTGCCGTTGCATTGGGTTCGTGGATTCGGGGTTAATAACGGCGATCATATACGCCATAGACGCGAGCCAATCATTGGACTCTTTCTTTCATGGGATTCAGAGAGTGTCTCCATCCATAAGAAGCTGAAACAGATGCGAGCCGTGTGGAATTACCTGGTACGCAGAGGGCGATCTTGGACTAGGCGAACCGTGGCAAGCCTCGAGGTCTTCTTCACCTGCAGCACAATAAGGTATACGTGTATCTCCGATCTAGTATCTTTCCGGTAGAAGCGGGAATTTCTAGAGTAGACTTTCATGAACGATAGATCATTGGTTAATGCATCGCTGCGAAGACCATCCTAGGGGAAACATTCCGCAGGGAGCCGCGGCATCCATTTGCGGAGTTGAGGATTTCGGACATCCGCAGAAAGCGAACGACAAGATTTCAGCGATAAACGCCCTATCATGGCCCCAGTAAGGCCTTATGTAATAGTCATCAAACAGTCCCCGAAAGGACTTCGAAGTATAGCAGGCAATGCCATCAAGCCAACATGTCGGCTATGTACGAGTTGACAAACGTAGGACAGAGGCTGTGCATTATTGCTCTCCACCATTTCTCCGATTGAAGAGCGAAGGTTAACCTCACCAATGCTATCGAACCACGACAAAGCGGCGTTTCCGAGTGCTTTCGCAGCTATGGCTCCAAGCAAACCAACGCGTTACATGCGCCCCGAAGATTGTACTCTCTGCAAAACCTCACTATATCTTCAAAGGCATGCCGAATCGGTTTGGCCCAGTAAACTGAAGCTTCTACTATCAGGTGAACTGAGCATCATTGCAGCGGGTGGAACGTGGGCGACCAGCTCCCCCAATGTTCACTGCTCATCTATTCTGCAGTCCGAACCACAAATACACTTGCTTTGCTACCCCTCACAACTAACTCGTGTATCCTATCGGAGAAACTCTGAATTTCTAAAACATATGGCTCGTATATGAACCCCAGCCTCTTCAGCCCAGCTCAGCCGTCAAACTCTAACCCCAACATATCAGCCCATCAGCCACTGCCGGCTTCCGCCACTTGGAGACCTCTATCCAATCAGCACGACTCAACCGCAGAGGCTGAGGCCGCCTTTTATCAACGCCATGGTGGATCAACGTCACAGTTCAAGAGCTGACAACTTGTTCAAAACCTACTCGGCTGTCGATGGTCTGGATGGATCTCGCTGACTACTGTCATACGGCCCGGCTGATGATTCTCCGTTAGAGCCATTCTTAATCAAATGAGGCTTTTTACAAATTCTGGGTATATGGTATATCTCATTCGGCATCTCACATTCCAGAGACGATATATTCTCCTAGGCCTCAGGGTCTATAAGAGTCTCGGTCAGACGCCACCGTTTGGATTCGTGGCGGCGCCTCTCCGGCAGTGAACCATCCGTCTGGGACGTGATGGGCTTCTCATGTGCCTTTCCCCTCATGCCATGTTTACAGCTGAGTTTTGTGATCATGTTTGAAAAGCAGATGTTGCCCCGGAAGCAGACGCTCTTCTTGATTGAGTTGGAATTTTGTGACAACCCAGATAGTTTCCAGCAGACATATTGAGCGAAATGCAAAATGAACTACGACGACTTTCCAATTCGTTCGAGAATTATAGGATCAGCCTCTTTAGCAAGACGAAATGCTACAGACGTTCCACCCTCGTCGACCAGCGGCCATGACTACATTCCCATCATCGTCATGACCGTCGTCATACTATCGATTATCGTCATACTCGTTCTTGTTGCGTACGCACGCTCTATTTACCATTCTCCCATCTTGCTCTCAGTGCACAAATAGCTGATATAAGCCTCATGTCTATCGCAGACGATACACAAAACTGTGTGATCGGAAAAAGCCGAGAGAGGCCCTAGACGATCCTGAAAGTGCCCAGAATGCGGGCAGGATGGAGAAGCTCAACGAAAAGGCGCCAAACCAGAGTTACAGCAGTTGGAAAGAGAAGAGCGAAAGCGACAGCGGTTCAGGCACGAAAGAAACTACCTTTGTCGTATGGTGAGGATCTCTACTTCCTGAACTATTCGTTTCAATGCTACATCCAGGTCGCTGACGGGCGGGCAGTGCAATATGCCTCGAAACGCTACAGGAGGACGATCCGATTCGTAAGCTGTCGTGCGATCATATTTTCCACTCTCTTTGTCTGGCAAAGTGGTTTTTGAAAAGACATGAGACGTGTCCGCTCTGTAAAGCATCATTCATGCGTACGCCAGAGAAACCGAAAAGCCCTGTACAGATTCCAGAACGAGCACATACCAGATGAATGCATTGAAGCCATTTACAGTTCACTTACTGTTCATCCACTGAATGAGAAGGGCCCTCTGAGTGAATCGCAAACTGTCAATTCATTGGGCGAGAAGATGCAGATTGAATCCAACCAAAGAGTGTGCATCACGGATGGAGTATGTCTTGACTCGGATTTGTTCGGCAACAATCAGAAAAGTCGATCAGGTAACGAAAGCCGAGCTCCATCTACAGATTCGGACGCTGTACGCGTCGTTGCTACGGTAGGAAGTAATCAGCGGAGCCGATACAGTCTGTTTTATAGTAAGTCAAAAGCGGCCCCTGTCACACCAAACTGTCACAAAGGGAGACTGTTCTTCACCGAGACATGGGTGCATGGCTCCCAACAGTTCTACGGTAAGATGAACCGGCCATTTGTGCGAGAACACATAAGAAGGACCAATGAAGAACGAACAATGGCGACATACGGCTGACGGTTGAATGAAACAATGGTTCGCGGCTCGAGCATCCGGAGCAGAACCAACGGCATTTAGCTCTTCGGCCCCGGACTCCGTCGCTATTGACACGGACCGTTGATGACTCCATGCGCAGGGAGTCTCAGAAACCACTACATGTCTAGATCATCGAAGGGCACCAAACTCGCCCTTATTGCAGGCAGAAGACAAATGGCCCACTGAAGCCGGCGTCGGGGACTTTCCAAGATGTACAGGATAAACAAGGTCATGAATCACTCGGGTGATTCTTAACATGGTTTCAACCCAGCTAGCTTCCCAGTCAAGTAAGCTTAACCCACAAGCTTGTCCTGGACCATGCGATGCGGATCTATATATTTCGAGAAGACAGAATAGCATGGACGCGTCCGTCACAGGTTGATTGGTGTGCTCATCTCCGCTCCTCGTACCATCTACACCTCTGGTCTCACCATTCGGCACCTCGTCGGCAGGAACAGTGTCCCAGACCCCTTTCTCAAGGTGACCTTAGCCGCCCAAGTGAGCTTGCGTGATTACAAGCTTAGATATTAAGGTTACACTTTTAATACCGAGCTTCCTTTTCGGGAGATTATCTGCATAACTGTACTTTGCAGGGAGGATGGGGAAAGTCTACGTATATAAGTGATGCTCTTCTACTGTTCCCTCCTGGTTTCTACCTATAGACCTTGGGGTCATTCACTAACTATGAATTCATTTACCATGTATCATGTTCACTCTTGGGACTGAGGGGAACAATCGTGGTGTTGGTGGGCTCAAGACGCTTGGACTCTATGGAGGCGGGATGATGGAAAAGTACACAGCGAATCACTGCTCCCTGCATGTCAACAGCTTGGCAACCCCATTATCTTACTCTGTACCTCTACTTATTGAGCACAATGGCCGTTAGTTCCCACACAGAACCCTGATCCTTGCTCACGGGCTGTCTTGACCTGCTTCATCTGCCCTGAATCAGTGTTACGGCAATGTCTGCCATTGGACGAAGGAAGCCATATATAGACCCGAGTGACACCTCGCCCGAGCTATTGACTGGTACTCTGCGAATTCTTCCAGCCCTACCTGCTATTTTACGGACTCCCCCATCATGCGGTGCCACCTACTTGCTGCCCTTCTTGCCTCAGAGGCCCTCGCCGCTCGACCATTTCTTAACGAGCCGGACACTGGCATCGACGATGTCCTTGCCGACCTCCCAAAGGGCACGCTTCCGGACCTCTCGGATATCGTTGGTCTCCCCGACTTTGACTGGGCGGCTCGCCACTACCTCCCAGCAAAGAACTATACGTACTACCGAAATGGCGCTGCTGGAGAGTGGTCATACCGCAACAACCTGGAGGTCTTTCACAGATACCGCCTGAGGCCCCGGGTCATGGTTGACATTACGAACATTGAGAGCACCTTGCCGTTCGTCACAGCATAAGAGAGATATTCCTTTCCAGTCAAGTTAACGAGGAAATAGAACAACCATCCTCGGCCACAACTTTTCTGCGCCCATCTTCATCAGCCCGTGCGCCCGAGGGGAGTATGGTCACCCCGAAGCAGAGCTTAATCTGGTGAAGGGAGCGGCTGCTGGGAACATCCTATACATGGTATGTTGACTCTTGATGTCTCACGATTTCAAAGAGCTGAAAATAACTGACTTGAGGAAACAGCCGGCGCTCCTAGCAGCGTATACTATTGAAGAGATTGCCGCCGCCAAAGCCGAAGGCCAGGTCGTGTTTCAGCAGGTAAGGACTACGCCAAGTTCTTGTTCAGTAAGAGAATCAAGTATACTGATGTTAAACACGATAGCTCTATCTTTCCTCGAATGATACCGAGACTCAGAACCTTTTGGATCGCTCTAAAGCAGCGGGTGCCAATGCCATTGTGTTCACAGTCGACTCTGCGGCAGATGGAAACAGACATCGAGCTGCTCGCTATGGTGTCGGATCTGCGTGCGTGAATTCGGAAAGTCCTGAGTTCGTAGTATGAAGCTTGCTGACAATGATGGCAGTGACTCCGAGTACACTTATATCACTGTAAGTCTGACCGAGGGCCCTACCACTGGCTCATATTGATCGCCCTCGCTCTCCTTTACTGACTTGTTATTCTTGCAGTGGGATTATTACAAGAAAGTTGCCAAAATGACCGATCTGCCCGTCATCCTCAAGGGCATCATGACCGTGGAAGATGCGAAGCTCGCTGTTAAGCACAAAGTGCCCGCCATCATCCTCTCGAACCATGGCGGCAGGCAACTCGACGGCAGCCCGTCGTCTCTCGAAGTCGCTCTCGAAATTCACCAAAAAGCTCCCGAGGTCTTCAAGAAGATTGAAGTCTACGCCGACGGCGGTGTTCGATATGGTGCCGATGTTCTCAAACTACTCTCTCTGGGCGTCAAGGCCGTTGGCTTGGGGCGGCCGTTTATGTTTGCCAATGTCTATGGTACCAAGGGCATTGAGAAGGCGATCGAGATTATTAAGCATGAGATTGCGATTGATGCCGCAAATCTGGGTGTTGGCAATCTTGAAGAGATTGATGCAAACTATGTAAGAATATCTGCTTTCCTATGACCAAAGGCTATGCTGAAAACGATCATAGGTACAATGGACTCCTAATAACTGGATGGGATAATTCAGAAGGCGGAATCAGCAAGGAGCTCCGATTCTACAGGAAACACTTCATGTTTATAGTCGAGCAGGGGGGATGAAATAGCATTGAACAATTGTATTCATTACTGAGCTACACGTTGATTGTTCATCGCCATTCACTGTTCATAGACTGGCTTTTCCTTATCTCGGTCATCTTCCTCCTCGCCGTAGCCAAGTCGTGAATCTTCTCATATCCTATCCGCATCGAGCAGTTCCAGAGCCGCAGTCGCTCGCCACGCCATAGTCACAGCATCCTCCCGAAGGCGAGCACTCGTAGACATGATTGTTGACGCGCTTGGCGGTGATGATGTAGCCGTCGCCATTGGACCAGACGCAGTTACCGCAGTACTGCCCTTGCTTGAGTGGGTGGAGGGTGCTGCATTTGCAGCCGTTGTACGTGCACGCTCGCTTATCAAGTGGGAGAAGCTCAGAGCGTTCTTCGACTCGGGCAACGGCCTCAACGCGGGCCTCGATGTCAACGCCGGCCACAGCTGCGGAGGCCAAGGGGGCGAGAAGAGCGGCGACGAGGATGAAGCGCATTTTGGTAGATGAAAGTATTTGTGATGCTGTTGGACTTGTTGATACTGGCTCTTTGGTCCAGTTGCTGGTAGCTTGTTGATGCCGATGGTCCGAATTTCATACCTTCATAGGGCCTTATATATCTCGAAATATTGCAATGGGTGCCCGATTGAGACCAATACAGCTTCAATTATTACCCCGAACTCGGAGTCCGAGGAGATAGTTGCCACGACATAGTGATCTATCCAATGATCATGGCTATATATTCAGCTGAACCTGTGCATGGCCTCCTGATCAGTACGGCTGAGGGCAAGAACCACTTTCCACCACGGATGAGAAGTGACGATGCTACGTCAAGTTTCACTCATCCTTACGGCCGAGAGTGAGAACCATTAAAGGCGGAGAAGTGAAGATGCAACTTCACCAGCATCAAGTTACACTTGTATGGTGTTTGGCGCGGAGTTGTTGTTCCCATTGTCACATCCCCACTTACACAGGGTTACATCGCAACGAGAGCTGAACTTCAGGAAGACCTCGCCACAGGGAACAACTCCAATTTGGAGCTTTGATTGGTTGTATTCTCAATAATATTGCCAATAAAAAAAGAATTCTGCTCTATATATGCATGCTTGATGTGGCAAGTATCAAGCTTCGGCTCGTCGGCAGGGAGCTTGGGGATATTCACGAGACCTCCTTCGTCAGTGAGAGCATAAGTCCTCCGAGCGGCTTCATGTGTCGTCTTCTAGGTACTATTTATAGAGAACACTTTGAAGGGTGTGAGGCTGTTAGGTCCTTCATTCATAGGACAGCCAGATGCTGCTTCATCGTGGTAGAGCTTAGTACCAGTATAGACACCCTCAAGAACACACTCACCACGCTCTTCCTCGTGGCTTTTGCCACCAATTTACCATCAAGCCACCTTCCTTACAATGACACACCGTCATTGGTTGTAGTTCTCTGGCTCCGGAGGATACTGTCGTATTCTTGACAAGCTTAATTCTCCAGACGATGAGGAGCTGCCACGCCGCAGTCTAATGTGGTAGCACGGCCCCCGCTTGGACGACCTTGAAGTTTTCTTATCATCACCTATGTAGTAATGATCGAATATAACAGAGCTGTTCCTGTCTGTGAACAAGAATTAGCTAGCATTGCTCATAGCTGTTACGTCTGTTCATCGCCCTTTTCGCTGCGACCAAGACGATAATACTAGCAGCAGGTTGTAACTGGCTTGCTCTCAGGTTGGAATGCCCAATCGATATAGACGCCCGGAGAAGCGGGATATCGAAGTTTTATCACAGCATTGACATCTAAATTGACGTCTATGGACAGGAGAGATACTATGGACGGTAGCTAGAACGAATGAGGGCTCTGGCATAAGGTGAAAATTTAACGAAGAGAAACACTTGGGTCATTGAAGAAGTCCAGTTTGGATTCGCTTATTGTAGCCCTTATCAAGACTTAAGCTTTCTGATGGTGAAGTGAAAAGGCAATCGAAGATGCGGTTCAGTTGTGAAGCCTATCCCCCTTCGGTAACTACATCATTCTCCTAGAAACCTCTCATGAAGATTGGCTAATCTTCATCGTCTTATGACGAACGATTGCTGGGCTAATCAACTTTCATCGCATAGACCTGGCCTATTATCTACATCCTGAAATAGGTCTTCATCCATGGAAAACGGGAGACATTTGCAACACTCGTGAAGCGCGCATCATCCTACAGCCACTACGAACGCCACTTACACATAAGGGAGTGCTAAGGAGTACATTTTGCCCCTTGTGCATAGAGGTAATCCCATACATAGTATCCGGCCTCCGACATTATTAAAGCTGCTATAAGAACGATCTTATAACATCCCGTTGAAAGTGTTATGCGGGTATCATTAAAGAATGCATGCGTACAATTACGAAGATGTAGGTTTTCTGTTTGATTGCGACGTTCACGTGGCAGGTCATACCTCTGTTCGCTTAGAATTTGAGTCTTTAGGAAACACATGCCACGAGCCAGTGAGAGTATCCCAGCTGATAGATCAAACCACTGGACGAGGGCCTGTTCCGTCTGAGGCCAGTTTCGTAACGAAAATGATGGCACTCTTGATTCGTCACGAGCCTCTGAAGCTCCAAATATGAGCGGACGAATAGCCCTGGCCGATTCGATTACCGGAGCCTGAGCTGAAGCCGGGGCTCATGTGGATGGCGGCTAAGATACGTGTTAGCGTCAGGCACCGAGCAGGGTATCAATCGAAGCTTGAGCGACAAGCTTTGCTCTTGAATGTCCAAAGAGGCGGACTGCCTCGTTCCTGATCGGGTCTTTGGTTTCTCTCGAGAGCATCTTGCTGGCTTTCCAGAGAGTCTGATGTGTTTACTCTCCGTGCCTCGTTTCGTTATTCTTCGGGCAGCAACACAACCTCTGGGTTCCAGGATTCCACGGCTGAAATCCAGCTGAAAGCACAGTCACAGCGCTAACACGGATCCAGAAGAGCAGCTGAGGCTAACAGGCAGCTATTCATCGCGCTTCATCTTCCGATTCTCGAATTTCCTCTTCCCCTGTGGCGTTCAGTGAAGACGAAGCAGAGAATAGGAAGGGGGAGAGGGCGCAAAGTCGCATCAACACCAAGCATCCCGCCCTCACGGCGGCAGACTGGACCTCAAAATGTCCGACAATGGCAAATCAGCAACGGACATCATCACCTACGTCGGTATTCCATTGGCGGTCTTGGGAGGTAATTACCACAAACACGCGATAACAACGCTAATAGAACAACGCCCCGAGACTGACCGAACAGAACAGTTCTGCCCATCCTCTACAACACATTCGCAACTCTCGCTTCTCTCTCACGCATCAAGCGCATGCTCCGGCGGAGTCGCCTCACTGCACTCACCCGCAGCGACGTCGTCAACCGCGTCATCGAGATTGACCTCCCGCGCTATGCCGTGATGCCACTGGACAGGTTCCAGAACAGATCCGAGTACTGGACGCTCTCGCGACATCCCAGCTCCATTCCCGGCGGTAGCTGGACCACATTCAACTGGAAGACGAATACCATCGGCATGAAGACCCAGCGCGTTGAATATGCCGATCAGGTCCGCCAGCCGCAGGTCGAGGTCGCGTTTACTGAGCTCGTTTCGTATCTGTTGGATCTGGGGGCTGTGCCGGATCCTCATGGCTGGAAGCTGTTGAGGTCAACGGGGCTTTGGGCGCCGGTGGGATGTTCGCTGATGATGTCGCCTGATGGGAGGGAAAAGGCTCTTATGATTGCGCCGCTGGACGACTCGGATGGGCATCTGTCTCTCGCTGTGGCTTGGTCTAGCTCATGGATTACCCGCGATCACGCCCATCTGCCGCCGTACTGGGTCCGTTTGCCCTCGCCAGCAGGCAAGCTAGGAGAAGCAGCGACTTCATATGGCAATTCCAACCAGAAGAAGGGCGAGAAAAAGGTATCAGATACCGACGAAGACCATGTTCAGAATGGAGACTCCGGTGAAGCGGCGGCAAGCCACCACGAGGCAGACCATATTCAACGTCAGGTTGATGCAAACGCCGAGAGCGACATCACTTGTGAAATCTCACTCTCTGGCCTTGAGACGGCATTGGTTCAAGGTGATCCTAACAACAGCACCGCTACCACGCTTGAGAGCCTTTACATCGACCATCTCCGCATACAGTCCCGAAAGTCAAACGGCATCTGGTTTGCCAGCGCCGCCACGGCATACGGCACCTCTAGCCAGACCATCCTCTGGAACTACAAAATCCCGGACGACATCCTGTCGTTTTCCAGAAAAGCTACTGTACCGTGCGGTGTCCTGGTGCTTCTGGGCATGGTGGACGAGTCGGAGACGCCTGAATGGGCGACCAAGCACCATGACTATGGTGCTTCACTTGATCAGTTCTCATCGAGACAGCGAGAGCAGCGTCTGGCCATGGAAGCAGAGTCACGCATGGCTCCTGCTCAGCGAGAGCAAGCCGTCAGGGATAGAACCCGCAGAGAGATGGAGCAGCGGATGCAGGACAGTGAGTACACGTATCTCCCATTCACGATTTTCCACACTCGGATTGCTCGCTGACTCGTGTTACCTTCCAACAAGTGCGCGACAAGATGAGGACGGATCAACAGCGTCGTGATCAGCGCGCCATGGAAGCTCTCCAAAGCCCCAAATGGGACACGAAGCTGGTCGCCAACTACAGTCTAACATGGCTCAAATCTCGAAAGCTCTGGGACGAGAGTCTGACCATCAAAGATATTGTCGGTTTCATGCTGCACCGCATGGTTCGCGACGGAAAATTCACCTCTACTCTCTGCAACATGCTGGACACCTGGAAGGCGTGGGCTGACATGGGAGGCATGAGAACGACGGACTTCCAGATGATTCAGGAGAACCAGTCCGTTTTTGCTGAGGCTACCTTGTTGATTGCGCTGATTGAAGATACCTCTGATGCGCTGGAGGGAACGCTGGCGATGGACTTGCAGGAGTGCTTGCGGATTTGGCAGAAGGTGAGGCTTGGGTGAGTGATGCGCTCCGTATAAACCGTTTTGCATAGACATGTTGCATGTTAGCGAGCAACTTCATCAGGATTCACATAAAGCGTCCTTTGGAGCGCGGCCATTCGGACAGCGGCCGGTCTCAAAGACTGCTTTACATAGAACATCCGCGGTTTTTACTGCTCCTGATTGTATTTGGCGTGACTCATAAACATCAGTCTATGGAGAAATGAGATCGCCCAAGATATCCTCCGCCTTGCCCATCTTCTCAATCTTGCCATTCGACAACAGCGCAACCGTATCCTTCCCAGCCCGCCCATTCCCTGCAATGCCACCCAGCCTATGTGTAATTGCAACAACCGTATTGCCTTTGTCCGTGAATTCCTCCTGGATGATACTCCGCATGGCAGATTCAGTGGCAGGATCAAGCGATGAAGTAGCCTCATCCAGCAATAGAATCGGCATGACGCGCCCGCCATTTGGTCGAGCCTCGGAGATGCTAGCCTCGCTATTCAGATGCTGGACCTGAAGGATTGCTCGAGCCAGAGCGAGCAGCTGCAGTTGGCCGGTGGACATTTGCGGCAGTGCTGCCATGGAGGTGCTCAGGATGACGCTTGGTTTGACGATGGAGGTTCTGGGCTTGAAGTGCGACCATAGACGTGTCTTTTCCAGAGCTTTGACTATGATTTCATCTGGGAAAGAAGCAGAGGGCTGTATCATTTGTTAGTACATCTCAAGACGAATGCAGAGGTGCTGGACAAGGGATTTTCTTACATCCAGGTTGAAGCGGAGACTGGCTTGGCCAAGGATGAATGGATCCTGGGCAACTGTGATGAAGCATCTCTGGCGAACCAAGGTGCGCGGTACCAAGCTGAGGTCAACACCATCGACCTTGATGGTACCAGATTTGGCGTCCAAAAGTCGCAAGAGGGTTAGGAGAAGAGTACTCTTCCCGCTGTATGTCAAAGTTGTTGTCAGACACTGTCCAGTATGAGGCGTTGATGCCGTACAAAGGTTACATACCTGCCGGTACGGCCACAGACGACCAACTGCTCGCCTGGCGAAATCTTCATTGAGATATTTCGCAAAGCGATGGCATCGGCGCTAATTGAAATTGTTAGCCAACACGACTCGAGGAGACTTATTGGGAGCAGAGCTTACTTGTATGCTACTGTCGCGTTATCCAGCTCAACTTCTCCCAAGGAGGGCCAAGTATCAACGGGAACGTAGTTCTCGCCGGGCTTGTCTTCTTTTGGAGTCTCCGCCTCTAGATTCTTCAAGCGGGCACTATTGAAGGGTGAGCATATGAACTTCGGGCTGGTGACAGTAGGAAAATGGAAATGCCGAGAGAACGTACATTGCGCCCAGCGAGATTTCCAGGTTTGTCCATGATTCAACAAGGCTAAGGAGAGTTGTGTTGACAACGAGCACAATGTTCAGCGCCATACCAATCTGGCCACTGGTCGTCGTTCCTTTCATGACAACAGCCAGTGTGATCAGACCAGTGGCAATGGCGGCAATCATCAAGTCCAGGACAATGTTGAGCCACCGCTGGAGGCAGAAGAGGATATACGAAGGCTGTTGAGACTTGTCGAGATAGTTGATGTTGGCGTTCTCAATTTGTCTCTCCCAACCAAACGCGCGAATGGTCGCAACGCCTTCCACCTGGTACACTGTCAGATATGAAGGAGACTGCGGGGTCTGAGATGTGCCATACCGATTCGAGGAAGCTTGAGTAGACTGCAGACTGTGACTCGAGTTCGAGCAACCGCAGCTGTCGCGACGTCTGCAGGTATACTTTTTGTATGAAATACACAGTTACGATGCAGACGGGAAGCGACACTGCCATGAGCTTCTGGGCCGCGAACAGTAAAGCAGTCTGCACCAGGATCTTGAAAACCTCTGGTCCAGTCAGCACCTGATTCTTCAACACGGAGTCGAGACGACTTACGGTTTGAGATGGACAGAATGGCCGGGGGGAGTTGCCGGTCCACCAGTTGGATGTCTTGGCTGAATCTGAGGCAATCATCAGCATCTGAAGCATCACAGTCCATAAAAAGCAACTTACCGGTTGAGGATGACACCAATATCAGTGGTGGAGAAGAATGACAGGGGAGCCCTGGTCTTGATCAGTAAAAAATATCACAAGTTAGAGACAATGTATACGGACCCAATAACTGTCGAGAGTGTGCGGCGGTGAAGCTCAGCACCAGAATCGGATGCAATGAGGATATTCGTCGACCACATTGACCCATTGGTAGAGGTCCATGCAAGCAGAGACAAGATCAGGTAGCCGCCGATGTAAAACATTGTGTCAGAGGGGGGCGCTGCAGTCCATTTGTTAAGCCAGTATTGAGGAAATGTGACAAAGAATGAGTAAGAGGCTGTGCAGGCCAGAAGCAGAAAGAAGTTGCGGAAACCAATGGCCTTGATATAATAGCCTATACAAGAGAGCAGTTAGACAAAGTCATAAATGAATATTTGAAGGCGGGGAGTTACCGTAAAGGCTGAGGTCTCCAGTGGCTCTGCTCAAGTCGGAAATGGCATCAGCTACTTTCAATGTCTGCTTTTGCACAGTGCTGTCTACTTTCAGCTGTTCTTCAGCAGCAGTCTTGTCCAGATCAATAGCGTTAACCTTCAGGATGCTCTGCGGTTGATCTTTCAGTCCTTCAGCAGTTCCCTGGTACTGGATGGAAGAATCAGCGAGAACAATGAGCCAGTCTGCCAAGCGGAAATGCGATGCTATAGAGTGATCAGCATCCTGTCCCAAGTTGAGGTAAAGTATGATGGCGTGAGCTTACCCGAGTTGGTGATGAGGAAGACGGTTGTGCCCATCTTCCTGAAGTGACCGTTTGGACCGAGAATATTCTCCACGATGCGATTCTCTGTCTTGCCATCGAGGGCGCTAAAGGTGTCATCCAGAACGACAATGTCGCAGCGAGCATAGATGGCCCGAGCGAGTGCCTGCAATCATGTCAGGAGATACATTCAAAAATATCAATTGGTGAGTTTGAGGTGAAACACATACCACTCGCTGTCGTTGTCCCCCAGAGAGGTTCAATCCACGACTCCCAATCAAGGTCCGATGCCCTTGAGGCAGCGTTGCAATATCTTCATCGAGACAGCAAAGCCTCACCACTTGGTTATACCAATCAGGATCATCCGGCGTGAAGCCAATGATAGCCTCTTTGATCGTTCCGCTGGGAAGCCACGAGACCTGCTCGCAGGAGCCAATGCGCTTTGAAGAGACGGAGATGGTGCCACTGGATAGAGGCAGCTCGCCGATGAGAGCTTTTGCCAGAGTTGACTTGCCGCTGCCTACGGGCCCAGAGCAGATGACGATGGAGCCCTTCTTGACGACAAGACTGATGTTTGACAGGATTGGAGGCGCTGATGGGCTAATCTGGATAGTCACCTGTTCCAAGGAGATAGCCGGCGTGTCATCATTGGAGTGTTCATTCAGTTTCTTGAGCAAGACCCGCTGGTCATGTCGAGGCGGCTGAAGCAGATACTGCTGGATTCGCTCAAAAGCAGCCAGCGAGCCCACAGCCTCAGGGATGATGGACATGATCATGTTTGCAGGATGCGTGACCAACCCGAGCAGCGCAGTGGTAGTAAACGCCGTCTCTGCGTCCAGCACTGTGCCGTTCCACCGTGCTACCAAAGCAAAGAGCACAAATGTGATGATGGGAGAGAAGATGCCAAGTGCATTGGCTGCGATGAGTTAGAGTTGGTTCACATGATCAAGGGCATCCGAGTTGGAAACGTACCGCTTGCGTTGTAGGCGACCATCATCCACCGTACTCTCTTGGCCTTGGCCAGTTCTTGTAACCGCAGATTACGAATGAGGTTTTCCGTGTATGGAGCAACTCCAAGCATCTTCAAGCTCTTCATGGACGAAAGCATCGATGTTGTCATGGAAAGACGCCTCTGTGTAGCTTCGTTCCAGCTCTTCTGCTTGCTCTGCAAGTTCTTGGCCAAGTACCGACTCATTCTAGAGCAGACTATTCTGCAGTCAGTCATCCGTCCAACAGGTAATAGGTGATTGAGCTGCTAAGCTTACAGAAAATGATCACAATTGGGACCGGAAAGATCCAGCCAACTTCTTTAGCTAGCATGGCTGTGCCGATCAAGACTTCAATGATCTGAGCCCACGTCTCATGGAAGAATCTCGCGCTCTGGCCTACGTTTTCTGCATCCGTGCTCATCAAGGTGACGGCTTTTCCGTCATCATAGTTGGCTGATACATGATTCAAGGACTTGCGGTGAATGAGGCCAACCACTGCGCCTCGAATCATTACCTTGAGGCGGTTGAGGCGTTGCTGGTATACTCCCTTGGATATCTGAGGAGCAGAAAAGCATACTTAGTCACTGTTAACTTTGGTAAAGAGATATGTGACTTACCGCGAGGCCAACATAGACAACAATGGCCATCACCACTACGGTATAATTCCTCTTGGTGGTATTCTCATTCATGGACGCATCCAGATAACGGATGACATTGCGGATGAGCACTGGCTGGGAGTAGCGGAAAATGATGAGACAAAGGCGAGGCAGGATAGGCGCGAGGAAATGCGGCAGGACAGTCGCAATCAGCACCTTTGGCAGCGTCAGTTTGCCAATGGGCTTAGCTACTCCATTGTCAGAAACTGTTTGTATATCATCAACGGAGAGTTATCATTGTTACCTCTTTGATCCCATGCAACTGATGCTTGGTGACGCAGCAATTTTGACGACAGTCCAGCGCCAATGGGTGGAAGACTGTCCTCAGTGAGGATATTACGCCATCCCTGGGCCAAGATGGGGTTGATCCACCAGAAGAAGGTCCTGCTCAAGACGCCCGACAGTTCCTCTGGTGAAAACTTCGCACTGCTTTCTCGCAGAATCTCGTCCTTCCTCTGGCTTTCAACGACCACCAGCACCAGCTTGATGCAGATGCTCACGATGGCCGGCAGGAGATCCCAAAGCGCATCTGATGTGACCCCATCTTCGTAGACGGTTGTCCAGAGGTCGACAGAGTCACATGCTAGTGTCACTCCAAGATAAAGGACCGACAAGTCTGATGGCCGAATTGACCGTGTATGCTCCAAGAACACCAGCGGACAGAGACCCAAGCATGCTATCAAGGACGTGATGGCAGACAGGATATCAATGTCAAACGGCAAGCCAGGAGACAGCGTTGTCGTCAACAAGACCAATTGGACTATTGCCAGTATGGCAGCAAGTGTCTGTATCACAAGAGTTCAGTCGCTGACATTCCCAACGCTAGCAACTGACCGAGGCTATACGCGTAGCGCTTCCCTATCGTGAACTCGATCACGATCGAAGGCATAGCCCCTCTCAGTACGGGTTTAACATGTGTAAGACGTACCAATTTGGCATAGCCACGATGTCCGGGGAGGACCTTGATAGCTTCGCGGCGGAGCTTCCACAGCCTAAACGGCAGCGCCAGCAGAAACAAGGTGGACGCGGCATTGGAAACAAATCGAAGCTTGAGCTGCATCTTCACTTCGTCGTCGGCATCATACCGCCTGGGGACGAAACGGAGCGGCCGTGAGAGATGGGGGGAGCAGGCAGAAGAATAAGAAGCCAGATCAGATGCTGCTAGTGGTTACTATCGCCAGCTTCAACGATGCTGTCTGCATCGCCCAACAAGGAAATTGGCTTGTTAGCGCGGAGGCGATAAGGTGAGTTATCCGCAGAGATGACACTCCCGGTTCGTGATATAAATCCTCGGCGAGCCAATGCCGCCCTCATTGGAGGCATAATCCCGCCCAGCGTAGCATCGCCTGTGCTGGGACCCCCTGGGAACCAAGTCATGGCGTGATAGTCCGTCTGCTGCAAGGTGCTGTAAGTCGCTGCATGGCGCTGCAAGTCGCTGAGGCCCGCATGCAGTCGAGCCTCGGGTTCACCGCGGTCTTGCCCCAATCGAGGTATGCAGTCACGCTCTTGGGATCATCGCCGTCTTGACAAAGTTCCCGGTCTGCGGGCTTCTTTGGCGGCGGCTGGACCAAACTGCCAGGGGTCTGGGCTATCTCCGCACCGTCGGGTTTCATCCCATGACCCCCGATCCAGCCCAGTACCTTTTACTAGCTGAGCGGCGCCGCTGTGATTTGCTGATGGCGGCCGGTGATCTGCTTGCATTTGCGATCCTATATGTCAGTTTCCGTAAGGCAGGCAGTGAGTGAGTGACAACCTGAAGTGAAACTTGTCACCCAACTCGTCATCGGCAGTTTGGTGTCTCTCACTTGTGGTTTGTATAATATTCCGTGTTTCTCTAGCTGTTGCTATTAGTGTTGAGATCGACGTCGTTGTTGTCAATGGCTTATGTATGTCTGTAACTTGTCGCGCCGGGTAGTGTAATCTGATTCAAGTGCTCTGCCTTGTATGACTCTCGGAATCGCCTCCCTGCATGCTTGGTCATCGTGGGATCTCCGATTGTCATGTTTACGGTATCTCCCGTGTCTCTGCAAAAGATCCCATCCGAAACATCTCAACTTCACGACCCCGCGTGTTGCGGCCGACGAGGCAGAGACATCCAGCATCATCCATGACGGTAGGAAGGATTCGGTTGGTTGTGGTACGAGGTTCGGCCACGATCCAACCGACTTCTGGCTTCCTCTTTGCCTCGTTGACGGCGCTTAGGCAGAAGCCACTGACACAGTACGAAGGATCGCTTGCAGCTGCGGTTTTACACCAGCTGCATAATGCCCGATTCGCCACATCCGGCCTCCCAACTCTGTCAGCACGAGAGAGATCAGAGGCAAGCGAGTGAGTGAGTGTGTTAGAAAGACAAATTCTATCACATATTATCGGCAAGCTCGGCTGATTGTTTCCATATCTGCATGTGCTCATTGGGAAGCCGGTATGAGCTGCCGGTGTCCTTGTGTGCCACCGAGTTGAGTATAAGCCAAGTTGCCCAGTGAGACATCCATGGAGAATTCCCGGCATAGACGGTCCACGGCAAATATCAGTGGAGGGGAAGCAGCCAATCTCTGGGGTATTCGCCATCGGCTTGCTGACAGGATCCTCGAGTACGAGTAAGAGAGGGTGAGACGAATGCATGTAGCTAGTAGGAAGCCGAGGTGTATGTAGCACACGGCAGACCCGCACAGCTAGGCCTGGAACCGCATATCCGTCGCTACAATGTATAAACGCACGAGGGCTCATGTGCTAAATGCTCCATCACAAGGCTTGGGATAACAAGCCCGTAAAGAGTGCGAACGATAGAGCAAAGAACCTTCCTCTTTGGGGCTCTAGCTTACAGGTAATTGATCCTCCTCATGGGTCGATCTCGTACATGATTAGTGGCTTCGCCATGGTGGTTACCACACCTGCGTAAGGGCCTTTCTCTCGGTTACTATTCGCAACTATGTCTAGGCCTGTATTATGTAGCCTTACCGACCAGTGGCTTACACGATACGTCCCGAAGGATGGGGATATCTTTAGCCTGGCCAAGATCTGCAACACCCGGAAACAAACCTGGCAACGGCGAATTAGCCCTCAAAAGGCCCGGGTACAAGAATAGTCGCTAACGGTGGCTTGATATTGACGCCCTTCTCGCAGCTTCGACGTTCAGATCTTGAGTATGAGGATGGACGAGTCACAAACATCAAAAGAAAGACGGAAACTGCAGAATCGGAATGCACAAAGACGCTGTCGTAAGTGCCCTGATACTCTTCATGTTCCCTCTGCCTCCATACATTTGCATAGCCATGCTCACGAAACTATCAGGCAACAGAAAGAAGGGCAGCAATGGAACCATCTTTACACAACTTCACATGGATGAACACGTCGACAACACAACCGGCATCTCCATAATACCAGCGTCTGGCTTGGGTCTCACAGATGCAAAGCACAACCCATCGCAGCCAGACACGCACATCTTTCCCCACGGCGTTGAATTTGGCCCCATGTCCTTTGGCGATGCGGCTGAGGACTCCATCTTCGACATCACCGACGGCTTCCTCATGAAGTCCTGGCCGACGCCCCCCTCTATCCTTTCTCCTCTGGAAGAAGAGCTCCTCTCAGATGAAGGGAAAGACGAATACTACTCCCCCAACCCTTCAGTCGACCGCACCGCCCGCCGCGTCTCGACCTCCATAACGTTCCCAAGTAACCCTCTTCATATCCCCAGTGCTACCGAAAATCTGGGACTGCCAATCAGTGTACTACCCAGCAGTGCATCGTCCCACAGCGGCAGGTCGATCAATACAGACAACCTCTTCAACAGAGAGACAAGCTCCGATGCTGCACCACTGGACGTTGTGTCTACACGTGCGCTCACCAACAATAATGCTACTGCCCATAATGGCAGCTACACACATTCGGTACACAGTGTAAGCCAACCAACCCATCCATTCACACAGGCCGTTGGTTCTCAAATGACTGCCCTACTTACACATAGCCTAATAATAGACTACGAATGCACCACAATCACCAACAGGCTTGGACCTGATGAGCACCAACGGCAGAGGCCACAAAGGCGCCACGTGCTGCGTGACGCACAAGGCGGAGATGATGATATCGGAGGTGCAGACTCTATATAAGTTCGGGGCGCGCTTCGGCTTCGTGACGGAGGACAGCGACATTCAGGACTGCCTGAGCTTTCTCAGGACAAGGTTACGCGAGATATCGCAGTGCCCTAGCAGACCTGTGCTATGCTCGAGTTCAAGTGACGACGATGGAGGGGACGTCGACATGGGCTTGAAGGCGGGTGCTGAGGCGAAGCTGTCCAGCATTGTACACTAGAGATGGACAAGCTGGAGGAATACACCAAATCAAAAGGAAAGTGAACAAATGCAACAAAATTACATCATAATCGTGTCCTTATTTCCCTTCCATCTTGGGAATAGGTACTATATCAACAGGCGGGGCTACCGAGGTACATGCAATATACAGGTGCTTGGTGATTATGAGTAGCCTATCGAGGATGGTTTCAGTACGCCAGAAGCTCGTATTGCTTTAGGACAACATTGACTGAGTCATGCATAACGATAAGCGACAGCAAGGATTTATTTCTACGGATACTGGATCTCTTTGTAAGCCCACTTCTAGCCGTAGAGCCAAGTCTATGAGTTTAGGCAAAACCTACTGCAGCCCATTCAAGGAAGTCTAGGGTGTTCCACAGCCAACAACATTCTGGAGGGCTCACACCTGTCAATCACATAGATCACAACGTACGAAAGATTGAGTAAGTAAAGACCGTCTGCTATTCCAAAACTCTACTCTATTGAGGAGCTAAGGGAAGTAGCTATTCCACCCGCAAATTCATTGATTCATCAAAGGTCATTGCACCATGTCCCACCGCCGCCAAAGATTTCATCCAAGCCTTCCTATTCCGTGTGTCCAAGCCTGCTGGGGTAAGCAATGAACGAGTTTGACAATTGTTCATGCTGAGCCGGCTTCCATTTTCAAGTTCGTTGTGCCATGTAATTGAATTTTGTTCCTGCAGAGGCTCTGTGAGCAATGAGCTGGAGGAAAGCAGGGCTTCTCGTAAGGCACTTACAATTTATGACATGGAGGAGTCGCCGTGGAGGGCGTTGGCCTCAGCACGACGAGCCATAGCGGTATCTCCGTGAAGAGCATTGGCCTCGGCACGGCGTGACATGGCAGTGTCACCGTGAAGCTCAGTCTCGACACTGCGTGCCATAGCAGTGTCACCATGAAGAGCATTAGCCTCAGCACGGCGAGCCATGGCAGTGTCGCCATGGAGAGCGTTGGCCTCGGCACGACGAGACATGGCAGTGTCGCCGTGCAGGTCGGTCTCAACACTGCGAGCCATGGCGGTATCGCCATGAAGGGCGTTGGCTTCCGCTCGGCGGGCCATGGCGGTATCTCCATGGAGAGCATTGGCCTCAGCCCGACGAGACATGGCAGTGTCGCCGTGCAGGTCGGTCTCAACACTGCGAGCCATAGCAGTGTCACCATGAAGAGCATTAGCCTCCGCTCGGCGGGCCATGGCGGTATCTCCATGGAGAGCATTGGCCTCAGCCCGACGAGACATGGCAGTGTCGCCGTGCAGGTCGGTCTCAACACTGCGAGCCATAGCAGTGTCACCATGAAGGGCGTTGGCTTCAGCACGACGAGCCATAGCGGTATCGCCATGCAGAGCGTTAGCCTCAGCTCTTCGAGCCATAGCCGTATCACCGTGGAGAGCGTTGGCTTCAGCACGACGAGACATGGCAGTGTCACCGTGAAGGGCATTGGCCTCAGCTCGTCGAGCCATAGCAGTGTCTCCATGCAGGGCATTAGCCTCAGCACGACGAGACATGGCGGTATCACCGTGGAGAGCATTAGCCTCAGCACGGCGAGCCATAGCCGTGTCCCCATGAAGAGGCCCGTTCTTGACTAATCCATCTATTAGCAAACCAAAACTCCAGCCATAAAGCGATCGAGATCGTAGATGTAGTCATACCCGGAACAGGGGAAGCAACAGCTCCCAGCATGAAGATGGGCAAGATAGCTTGAGACAACTTCATTTTGAAAAATCTTTGTTCGTTTGAAATTTGCGTCGGAAGAGACAAGTGGTGCTGGCCTGCCAGGGAGGGAACTGGTGATTTGAGTGATGAATCGAATGATGTTGTTGTGAGAATGGTCTGTTTTACCTGAAGCAACAATCCGCATAAATAGTACATCAAGCAATATGGACTTTGTCGATGTTGTCTGGCTATCAGTGTCTTGTCACCAGCCGACACACATTCAGTCACCAATACGCCATTCAGTCATCCTTTGCGTTGTCACCACACGCAGTCACCATACACAGAAGCATTGAAGCATCCTCAGTCATCATCACAGACAGTCAACTTACTCCGAGACTCTTGACACTGAAACCACACAGAAATGAAACTGGTGACTATCTCCAGTCACTCTACGCACGTCACTATCCGCAGGTGAGCAGTTACCCTATTCGGCCACCCATTCGGCCATCCATCCTTCTCCTCGGGAACCATCCATCATCCATCGGCAGTGTAGATCGCAAAAAAAGCTTTGGGCAACGGTGTCACCGTGCATCAACCCGTCCCATCTCCACCTCGGAGAAACTGCCGGTCAGCCTGCATGGGTGGGTGATGGAGGGGGAGGGGGAACAAGGGGGGACAAGGGGAGCATCGCTTCTGGGGCCGCCCCGAAAATCTGATCTGCCGATATGCCGCGGTCAGTATGGCCTTATCTGGCCAAGGCCGATTGACTGATTGATTGATGGACTAATTCGCAACCCATGCATGAAACACGCGAGGTACTTTCGTACACACTTCCAAAGTACCGAATGCTTCTATCACGGGTGTCATCCTTGCGCGCGGTCAGCTTGCATGGAACCGTGGTGCATGTCAGATCTAAGCACTCGTTCGGTGGAATCTCAAAGAACTGAGCTAGATGGCGAACTCTTGTGAGGAAATCACGATTGCCGCGGAATCGGGGAGGCGGTAGTTTTGCTGATCCCGGTTCGATAAGTGTACGTCGTTGATTAGCCTCTCTTCGATTAATAGCCTTTACATGCCAAACTGCCTTTACTTTACAAGCCAAAACGCTTGACCTGACATGCCAAACTTGTTGTCCGGTCTATCATTGTTGTTTTTCAAGTCAGAGTCTGAGTATCACACAATGGCGTCCAAAGAGCCTCTTCCAGAAACCCCCGAGCGGTCATCAACGTCGACCCTGGGCGACTACGAACTGGACACCCAGTATCTGATGAGCAACGAGAAGGCGCGCAAGAGAAACTCATCTCAGCAGAAGCGCAACTGGGTCTTCCTGGCCGTCAACTCCTTCATCCTGCTGCTCAACATTGGGGCGCTCCTCATGATGGGCGTGACCAAAACCGTCACCGTGACTCACCGAGAAAATGAATTTCCCGACTTACCGCATCAGGGTAATCGCAACTTGCACTGTTTCTCCTCGAGCCACAGAAATGCTGACTTTATTTGATTAACAGAATGGATAGACGGTGTGATAGATTGGGAACTGCAGGTGTACGATGACCAGTTTACGAACCACGGCCAGTTCCGTGGCGTGCCTCGTCCAGAGCTGGACGATGCTTGGTCCGAGATTCTGCAGAGTCTGTCTTTCCACCTCGTTACAGCTTCGTTTTCCCCGCGAACAATGTCCTAACAAGTCGAGCAGATTTCACTCTGCGTATTCCCAAGCCTGGCTGGAGAAACGCAAGCACGCCCACCAGCATTCTCACCGAGTGGGGCGATGAGGAGGGAGGCATCATGGGAACCTTTTCCTTCTTGCACAACATTCACTGTCTGGTGGGTTACATAGCTTCGCATTGGGATTCCAAGGAGCCCAAAAGACTAACCTCGGTAACAGAGAACCATTCGACAATACATGCTGCCGGATGCGTACCCCAAGATTGCGGAAAAGTACAAGCCGGGACCCAACTCTCCTATTCCTACACACATTGGTGAGTTTTCAAATCCACAGGATCCGCGTCACGCAACCAGATGCTCATCACAGACTTTTTAGATCACTGCATTGACATTCTCCGTCAATCCGAGCTCTGCCACGCCGACATGGCCCTCATGACCTTTGAGTGGCGCGAGGGCGAGCACGACCCCGTCAACATCCACCACACTCCTCACGTCTGCGCCAACCCGAACAAAATCACAAAGTTCCTGGAGCAGCACACCGTTTTTCCTTTTGGCCTTCTTCGCAACCCTTTCAATGGTACGTGAATCTGTTTGCTTTGGTGATGAATATCGCTGACCATCTTGACAGGAGAGGTACCGACTTGGGAGACGAACCCTGTCTAAATAAGGGAAGTTGAGAGATTTAGCATTGACGGTTCACCTGGAAAGAAATCGAGTGGTACAATCAGTCAACAGTTTGTCATCAAGATGTATAAATAGACATGAAAAAAAATATTAAAATTTAGCCTTGCCTTCTTGAACATGCAGTTGTGACAGATGCAATGTGAGGTCTATCTGGCATAGTCTTTTGATACCACCAATTTGAAATCAACATCCGCAACAACTCCCATCTAGATCATCCAACCCAGCTCTGGCTAACGCCCTCACATAACGGGAATTCCCTCATACTCTCCATAGCCAAGGGCGAGGTTCATGTTTTCTGTGCCAAGTCCGTTAGCAAATGCAGCGAGCTTTGTCAAGAGACAGATTACTTACGCAGACACTGGGTTGCAGCACCCTTGGCGAGGTTGTCAATGGTAACAACTCTGGATGGAAGTTAGTATAGTCGGACTCTTCAGAGGTGATCATGTGATGATGACTTACACGACCACGCGCTTTCCGGTGCTGTCGACGGCGAAGCCTCCAATCTCCACCCCGTGGCGTCCCATAATCGCACTCACCAACGGTGGCTCACCCACCACCTTGATGAGCTTCTCTCCCGCGTAGCGGTCCTGGTAGATCTGGCGGATATCTCGTGCAGTCACCTCCTTGCGAAGGGGGATGCTGATAGTCAACGTGATGCCCCTGAACCATCTGTTCGATCCGTTAGTTGTCATCCACGCTTTTCTATCCTGCTGAGAGCCTTGACTTACCCAGCCACATGGGGCACAAAGGCAACCTCATGGTTCAGCTGATGAGAGATTTCGCGTTCGTGAATGTGCGACACCAAGGAGTAAGGGATAATGGCATTCTTAAGCACTTCCACATTGTTCCTCGGGTTCGGCTTGGATCCAGCTCCAGAGTAACCTGAGACGCCGAAGATCGTGGGCATCCCCTCGATCAAGTCGAGGGCTCCGCTGAGACCAATCTGGGCACCAGTCGCGTAGCATCCGGGGTTAGAGATACGTCGGGCCTGCGCAATCTTGGAACGCTTCACCAGTTCGGGGAGACCATACGTCCCTGTTATTAGATCAGTAACGCAGTTCATCTCGCCACGACGCGACGCTTGGTTAGTGGCTCACAGGTGTTGTCGAAGCGAAAGTCAGCGGAGAGGTCAACAATCACGCTGTTGCTCTTGTTTTGATCCAGTGCCTCGACGTAAGGCTGGCAGACGCCGTTGGGAAGAGCCATGATCCAGCAGTCCACCTCGCCGTCCTTGTCCAGCCGGGCAACATCCTCGGGTGACAAGGTCTCGTAGATGACCTTTTTCTTGGTATATCCCGTGAGTTCCTGGCCAGCAAGCTCTCGAGACGATACATGTCGAAGGTCCATGTAAGGGTGCTCGTTGAGGAGTTCAACGAGAGCTGAACCGGTGTACCCTCGGGCTCCTATCAGGCCAATTCGCGACGGGGTTTCGTTGGTCGCATTCTTCTTGCCGAGAGGAGGGTTGGGGTTCGTCGTGACGGCGTAGGCTCGTCGCTGCTGGGCCATACCAGCAATGGCGAAGCCGTTCTGTCGGCCGGCGACGCATCGGGTCGGGCCAGTCGCAGGCAGAATTGCGGCGGACCGTCGGACGGCTCGACGAGCGCCGGCGCGCAGGGCCACGGCGGTGCCAGAGAGCATGGTGACGGATGCTTCTGAGGCCAATTGACGGGACGGGACGGTGGTTGAGGCAGGGTTTGACTCCGTTCGTGAGGTTAGAATCCGGACCGGGGTGACTCTTGTTGAGGCGCGATCCGTGAGGTGGGAAAGGCCTCGGCGATTTTTTTTTCCCTGCGGCGGCCGAAATCGCTCGCCCGATCGGCTCGGTTTTTGTTTAAAGCGGCGGCGGAATCGCGGGGTATTTTGCCTTGTTTGCAAATGGAAAGTGGGCTCAACCGTTATAGCAGCGAGTGCACTAAACCGAGCATGACCAGGTCTATTTGGTAAATGGACTAGCTTTGAACCACCGGTATGAGTGTCACTAGAAGTACTGTAAATTACTGGATTTGGGTTGCTAAAATAAGTACGAAATATGCTTCTTTTCATCAGTTCTAGGGGTTCGTCTCTGTCTACAAGATCCGAGGCGAGCAGTTCGCAAGGAATCCCCGAGACCCCAGAATGAACATATCCAGAGAACCCCATTCATGAGCACGATGAGGCAGCCTTATGGAGTTCCTACCACTGGCCTATCATAGGAGCGTTTGTGTGCTAATCAGTTCCTCATTCTTGGGTCCTTTCGATGACTGGTTGGTGGGGGTTGGGGATCCGGTCTCGCTTTTGAGCAAGTCGCTGCAGCGTCACAACGCCAAGAAGAGGTAATTACAGAGCTATACCTGGTTAACGTCTTACAATGAGGATTCTATCTATACCTTATGTTACAATAATTGATGAAGGAAAATACAAATTATAGGTTTGGACAAAGTTCCGATAGTATTATTGCAAAGATGTACAAGGTAGGTAATTGTTAAGCTGAGAAATAAAGGGCATTGGATGCTCTTATACGCCCACCAATCTAATCAATCTACTTATCCTCCACCAAACACGACACAATCCCCACGTCAAACGTCGACCCAATCTGCGCCCCCAGCGAAGGCTCATTGCTCTCCACCGCCTTGAGAATCGCCTTCGTGCAATGCAGCGTATGCGCCAGCGTGTTGTGCGCCACGGCCGCAATGTCGCCCGTCACCAGTCGATGCATCCGCCGCGCCAGAAACGCGCAGTGTGCCAGATGGTTCTCCGTCGTGGTGTAGATGTGGGCTCCCACGAGGTCCGACAGGGCTTCTTCCGAGGCCACCTGCTTCTGGCCCTGTTCGTCGTGGTAAAAGGCCCAGGCGCCGAGCTGGCGGGAAGGGTCGAGGACCCATTCGCGGTACTCGGCGTCGGTGATGGGGTCTGCGCAGTATTTGGGCATCCAGTTGTTGGTGAGGAGGTCGAAGACGCAGCCCATGACTCGGGCCTCTGTTGACGAGTTGCCGCAGTGCAGCTCAGACCCTGACGGCGGCTTTGGTGTCATGGTTGGAACGGAACTTGGAACTGATGCTGGAGCTTGATCGTGACCGTGATCATGATTATGAGCTGGAGCCATAGGCGGAGCCGGAGCCGGAGCTGGAGCTGGAGCTGGAGATGAGGCTGGAGTTGAGGCCATCATCGCGCGAAGAAGGATATTCTGCCGAGCCACGACGTATCCGAAAGCTGCACAGCTCGCCGCGGCGACAATGGCCAACAAAATGTACGCGCCCGTCACAGCCCAGCTCCCATATCGCCTCTTGGGCGGCTCGCCATCTTCAGCGGGCAATTGCGGTGGGAAACTGTCGGAATCGCTCTGGTTGAGTCGCGAGTATAGCTTTGGGAACTTCATCCTGAGTGAGCGACTGGATGGCCCGTATGAGGAACGTCTTCAGAGTGAGAGTCAATGCCCTAAGGATGACACCCAGAAGAAGAAGCACCTCTCGTGGGTAATGGATTCACTCACACTCTAAGCGCACAGCAAATGTCAACCGGCATATGAAATCACCATATTTCCATGCTTTGGAACTGTTTGGAAGCATGCATCATCATCCAGAGTATGGGGAAGGTCAGCGACACCGAGACGGGCCGGTCAAGGTGTGTTTCAGTCAGCATGGTCAGCATGCATATAGATCCCGCCTCCAGGGGTCTGGCGCGCAGTGACATCCCGCACATGTAAAGTGACAAGTGACGAAAACGACAAACTTGACGTTCAGAGTGTCAGCAAGATTCGGGTCATCGAAGATCATGGTTTCATTTACGGCAAATAGGCACGAGATCATGATCGAAGCTGCAAAGATGTGAGTGCCGGTCCGTTCATAGAATAACATCGTCCCTAAATAGTGGGATTATATTCCTGGTTTTGGGCTGCGTTGCGCCATTTGGTTGTTCCCACCCTTGCGATCTGGTCTGCTTACATCAACCGCAGCATGGTGTATTGATCAACCAAGTTGTTTAGTTGTTACTTTTGGCCAAGTGAAAAAAACATACGACTTGTTCTTATCAGATCATCAGTTTGAGCTTCCATAGCAAACATGAAGGTCTTGCCGAGAAAGGAGCAAAACTCCCTGGGCCAGGGCTCGCACATCCTCCCAACCCAGCTCGAGGATGTCCTCCCCGTGAGCCTGTCCATCACGGCCACGGACGAGGAGCGAGCCAGCCTGCTCGAGTCCATCCTCTCCCCGCCCACCATCCCCGGCGTTGCCCTCCAGACGAACGAGTTCAGAGGGGGCCCGGACGCCGTGTCCAAAGAGCAGTTCCGAAAGGGGCTGCTGGCCGAGCTTCGCAAGGGCTGGACCGACGTGGCTACCGAAGCTCGCTTCATCAGGCTCGTCGAGCTCCTGCAGCGCGATGGCTGCGCCGTCTTTGCTGGGCTGATTGACGTCCCGGCGTTCCTCCAGCTCATTGAGCAGTTCACCAAGACCATGAGCGACTCAGGGACTCATGCCTTCTTACACTCCTTTGCCAACCTAATCGACCACCCCGACATCCTCCTCAACGAAGAATTCAACGACGCCATCATCCACCCCCTCGTGATTGCCCTCTTGTCGTACGTCATGGGTGGCCCCATCAGAATAACCGATGCCCGCGGCAAAGACACGCAGCCCATCTCCGTCAATGCGCAGGACAACATGCTGCACATCGACAACACTCCCTTTCGAGAGGAGTACAAGATCCTTCTGGGTTGGGAAAAGGGCCAGGTCAAGGGTCCCACCGGCCAGAACTTTACATTCCTTCCCGGAACGCACAAGGGAAACCGCCTCATCAACGTGGATGAGCGATCCCAGCCCTGGTCGACGGAGAACAGCAGCCTGTTCATCACCGACGACAGCCTTGAGAGCGTCCTCGAGTTCCAGAAGAACATCACGGGCAACGCGCCCAAGATTGTAGAGCTAGAGTATCCAGAGCAGCCCGTCACTGTGGTCTTCAACGCAGGCTCTCTGGTCCACCACCGTTATCGCAACAACAATGGCAGCACCCGCAGCTGCGTCATCACTGCCTTCCATCTTGCGTCCGATCACCCAGGCGCTCTCCTCGCCTCGAAGGCGAATGAACAGCCAGAGACCATTGCGGACGCCCTTCTGGGCTTCCAGGACGGGAACCAGGTAGAGATCTTTTACTCTTTGGTCCGTGGCAAAGCTTCAGCCATCGAAGCCAAGATTGTCGACATTCTCGACGAGAGCCACCAGTCCACTCTCGTCGACACCGCCAACCTGACGCTGTCCGGCGAGCGCCTCACTCGCTGGCGAGAAATCACCCTCCACGCCCCGTCCGCAACGGAGCTCAAGTTCGAGGGCAGCAACTACCTCTCCTTCGCAGGCGACGCCATCCCCCGCGATCTCCTCGTCGAGAAGCTCGCCGCCGCCATGGCCTACGACAAGCACGGCCTACTAGACCTCATCATCTACCAGGACGGCCACGAGGAGATCCGCAAGCCCGCGCGCAAGAGCGTGTGGACCATGTCCAAGGACAAGATCGCCGCCATCCTCTCCGCGTGGCTGCCCGCCGTCGAGGGTTACCGCTTTTCCGTCGCCGACGTGCAGAGCCCCGCGGTGCTCCAGCGCAAGGCCTACAAGGTCGCCCAGCTCATGCGGGAGAGCTTTCCGAACATTGACTTTGAGCGCAAGACGGACCTGGGGATGAGCAAGGAGGAGCAGCAGCTGTTTTCGGCGCAGCAGCTGATTCATGACTTGGGCGAGTCGATTTCGCGGTGCGAGAAGATTGAGACGTACATTACTACGAACCTGTTCCTTTTCTTCATCATCGATCAGATTATCCCTTCGTTTGACTGGGTGTTACGGCAGAGGGTCATTGCGACGTGTGCCATTTTCTTGAGGGCGTATATCGCTTGCGTATTGGTGGTGGAGAAGAACCACGGGATTTGAGAAGTGGGAAAATGGGTAACTATGAGGCACGTTATGAGTAAATGAAAAGAGGAAACAATGGTTGATTAGCTAGTTTGTAAGTCGTGCTTTGCAACTATGAAGAAAAAAAAGAAATAAGAAAAAAAAAATCATGTATTATTATTATACTACAATGAGCATTGCATACCTACCGAATGAGTCTCTGCTCTGCATCGTGACAAAGCGAGATGAAGGCAGTTCCAGTTCGATAGGCGGCTATCGAATTCTCTTGCACATACAAAACATTGTAGAGAAGAGTGAATCAGCATCACATTTCTGAGAGATGTAAGTTTGCTGATAATAGTCTCGGGAGCTTGCTCGCTAGGGAAGAGACGAAGATACAGCCGGCGAGAGGTGCCAACTTCAAGTAGGTGACTACCCTGGATTTCTTTTCTTCGTGTTTTTTTCAAGGTCCAGTTTCCTTTTTGTCCTAGGTGGCGGAGGCTGATAATAGAACGATTCAAGGGCGAGTTCAACGGACTAAATGATTAACAGCTCAGCAAGCTGAGGCACCGAGGATATTATCGTCTTACACTCTGGAAGTTGGAGACTTGTGACGACAATCCTTACTTGACGCAACACGTTTCCTCAACGGGATATCGCACACCTTTATCAGAGCCCAGGAAGGTTATAAAGTGTACTCTCTACTTCTTATTATCAGGGTTCAAGGTTATGATGCATCTTCTTTATCCGTCGTTACAGCAATCGTCTGTCTCGTCGTAGCGCTCAGACTACTTATGCCCTCCACCAGCCAATAGACACGATGCTACAAGTTGGCCTCTTCCGCCGCCGCCTTCTCCAGCGCCCGGTTTCCTTCTTCATCCGCAAGCTGGAACGCAATTGAGGCGCCAACACGGACTCCTATTACCGTCTGTCAGAACCACAACTCTTTCGGCGTAATGGACTCTGGGTCATGACTCACCGTTGCTGCTCGCCATGAGGGCTTGCTTGATCGACTCCTGCGTATCTCCCGCGCCAAAGCACCCATGCACGCTCGTCTGCAACATCATAGGGTCAACCTCAACGTCGCCATTCGGCTTCGTCTTCAGCTTTAGCTGATCAATCAAGTCTTGTCCCCGATTTCGAAATGGAGGCCGATGAAACAGCATTCCCAGCGTCACGGGATTCCCGCTCTCAAACTCAATCGAGATGCCCTTTTCGGGACCCTCGCCGTTGTTGACGAGACGCAGGACGGGACGCTCATCGAGCTTGATGCCGGCGGCCATGACCTTTTTCAGGGCATTCTGCGTGGGTTCATCCGTAGGCACCGGTCCGTTGCTGTATATCGTAAAATCCTTGTTGAATGCCAGGGTCATCAAGGCGAAGTGGCCGTACGATGGGTTCGGAAAGGAGAGCATGCCGACGGGATAGTCTTTTTGCTCGAAGCCATCGCAAAAGGGACATTGGTAACTGCGGCAAGAGTCAGTACCGATGTCGTCGAAGGGATGAGAAAGAACTTGCATGTGCTGAGGCCAGTTTTCCTTGTATCCCTCAATATCAGTAGGCAAAACATCCTCCACCCCCGTCGCGAGAACCAGCTTGCGCCCCAAATACGTATTGTTCAAGCTATCGACCGCCTGGAAGCCCTTGTACCCGGGAACAATCTCCGTGTTGGACACGGCCACAATCTTGGCCGGCACAAACGTCACATGGTCCGAGTACTTGTCCTCGATCTGCTGCCGCGCAATGGACCGGAACTTTTCGGGCGGGATGCCGTCGCGCGAGAGGAACGTGTGCATCTCCTTGGCGCCCTGGTTGCGGAACTCGCCCGTGTCGAAGATGATGGAGGACCGGCAGACGCGCGCCAGAGTCAGCGCCGAGGAGAGACCGGCCGGGCCGCTGCCGATGACGAGGGCGTCGTAGACGGTGGAAGCTGTGCGGGAGGCCATTGTGCCTTGCGGTAGAAATGCAGTGTTTAGGGGATACTGTTGGGAGCTGTGGCAGGGAAGGACGAGGCTGAGAAGCAGGACGAGGGAAGTACGCCAGAGCATGGCCTGAGGACGGAATATGAGGAGGAGAAATCCAGGGCTCGTGGGAAATGGCGAGAATCTCTGGATTGGAGGAGGAGGAGAGGACAAGGTTGACGGTGACGGAATTGTGCAACGACAGCCAAACGGAAGCGACGTCGGTTTCCGGCCTTGATGGACAGCTTTTTGATCTATATAGATAAGATGGCGGGGGCGCGCAAAAGTCTCCGGAAACTCTGCGAGAAGATGGCGGAGGCCAATGGCGAGGCAAACGTTGATTAAGTCATGTATAATTAAGTGCTTCGAAAATTATGCTGGTGTGTTGGATGAAATGATTATATCATCGGCACATGTCAGTTGTTTCGCCTTCATGAGGACTGCTTGCATCATGAGTTGCTGGGCGCATCAGCGACTCGGAGACTTGCACGATGGTTGTGGAGGTGAGTCGATACATGGAGTATCTGCAGAGGATCTGGTACGAGCGTTGGGCAAGCAGTCAAGATAAGATTGACGCATAATGCGAGAGTATGAGAGTATGAGAGAGTTGGTAGTTATGAGTTGTAGTTGGATCGCAGTCGGCGCTTGGTGTTGAAACAGAAGACTTTGAAGCGTCATGGAAGAGCTCTATCCGTTGAGATATATAGAACCGTCCAAACACGCATTCAATATAAGTAATATGTCGGTGTCCGTGAAGGAAACCGGCGACCGTCTTCAGATGCAGAAATCGAGCTGTGTAGGATTTGGTCAAAGTCATATCAAGACGAGGACAGCCTCCAGATATGAGCAGTTCAACTTCTGCTCCAGATAGTGAGTAGACCCAGAAGGGATAACGGCCCAAATGGCACTACTTGCACAGATAATACTCATATCCCCTTTGGTTAGTTACTCATTGGAACAATTTCACTCGAGCAACTTGCTGAGATCATCTCATAGATACTATGGCTCGCATACAAGCTATGGACTCGCGACCCTCGCATGAAGCACCTCCCCCCAGGCCCCAAAGGCCTCCCCATCATCGGCAACATGCTCGACATGGCCGACACCGACGCGATGATGACCCTAGCCAAGGACTGGGCCGACCAGTACGGCGACGTCTTCTACACCAAAGTCGGCCTGCAGCACTTCATCTGGCTCTCCTCCCCCGCCGCCGTCAAAGACCTCATGGACAAGCGCGGCTCCATCTACTCCTCCCGCGCAGCCAGCCCCATGATCAACAAGGTCTCCAACGAGGAACGCCTCAACTTCCTGCCCTACGGCGAGAAGTGGCGCACCCTGCGCAACATCCTCCACTCGGCCCTCAACCTCGAGACGTCCTCCTCGTACAAGCCCGTCCAGGACTTTGAATCCAAACAAGCCCTCTGGGAGATCCTGCACGCGAAAGACGACATGGAGTTCAACGACATCAACCGCAGGTACTCGACCAGCACCATCATGACCATCACGTACGGCCAGCGCGTTCCGCATCTCAGCGACCCCCTATACCAGGACATTCTCAAAATCGTCCGCCACTTCTCCCTCGCCACGGCCCCTGGGGGCTGGATGATTGACACGCTGCCCATGCTGGCGGACATTGTGCCCGAATGGCTCTTGCAGAACTGGAAGACGGTGGCCAGGCAATGGTACGAGGAGGACTCGCGGATTTACCTGCGCATGTACCACAAGCTCATGGACGACATCAGAAACGGCACCGCGCCGGACTGTTTCCTAAAGGACATGGCAAGAGAAAAGATCCCAAAGAGCCTCATCTCAGATGTCACTGCGGCGTTTGCCGCGGGAGCGTTGATCGAAGCCGGGAGTGATGCAACCACGACAGCCCTGAACAACGTCATATTGGCCTGTCTTTTATATCCCGAAGTCGTTGCCGGCGCTCATGAAGAGCTCGACAGAGTCGTAGGAAGCGACCGCATGCCCGACTTCAGCGACGAGCCGAATCTGCCATACATCCGCGGCGTCGCCAAAGAAACACTCCGATGGCGCGCCTCCACCAAGATTGGAACATGCCATTCCACCACCCAAGACGACTGGTACAAGGGCTTCTTCATCCCCAAGGGCGCCGTCATCGTGCTCAACTGGTGGTAAGCATCCAACATCATCCCCTCCCAGCTAACCTGTATAACCAGTAAAAGAAGGACCGCTTACCAGCTCTTACACAGGGCCATCCACATGGACGAATCCCGCTGGAGAGACCCCCAGCGCTTCGACCCAACCCGCTACGTCGCCGACCCCCTCACCGAAGCCGAATCCATGGCCCAGGCCGACGCCAACCTCCGCGACCACTTCACCTTTGGCGCCGGCCGTCGCAACTGTCCCGGCGTCCACATCGCGCACAACTCCCTCTTCATCAACATTGCCCGGCTCTTCTGGGCCTTTGACATATCCAAGTCCGTCGACGCGGACGGGAATGAGATTGAACCGTCGACGGAGGCGCAGCCAGGGTTCTTGCTGACGCCGGTCAAGTTCCCCTGCAGGCTGGAAGCGAGGAGTGAGAGGCACGCGGCTATCATTGAGCGGACGTGGGAGGAGGCGCAGAGGGAGTAATTTGTATGGCTGAGCTGAGAAATATACAAAGCAAGTGACGAATGACGTGGGGGTGTGTTTATGGGTGATGGGTGACGATGTACGTGTCCAGGTGACGGAGCTGAAAATGTCAAGATCCAATGAGAGTTGTCTGGCTGGTGATGAGGCTGCAAGGGGGGTATCGTGCTTCCTTTTCTCAGCTTTTGGGGGCCGATATCAACTCAGCTGTAAATGTGCCCAACCTGTAGATGAATGCAAACAATGGACGACAAATTGATCGGAAACCGGCAGTTTCATCAGACCCGGGACAAATATAAATACAAACATCTTGAACCCCCCGTCACATACCTAGTCATGCTGCTAAACGTCATTGTCTAGACTACCCTCCTCATCCTCGACTATAGCTAGCTATACATACGAATCAATACAATGTCTGCCCTAGAAAGCTTCCTCGCCCAATTCACCCTCGTCCTGCAAGACGCCACCGCACAACTCCAAGGCCCCCTCAACGATGAACGCATTACAACCCTCAACCCCTCCGAGACGCTCCCCGAGAACAACAAGAAGCTATGGGATCTCCTCGCCCAAACCGTCAACATGGCCGACCAAATCGTCCACCTCCTCCAACCACCAGCCATCCGCCTCGCAGAAACATACCTAGGTAAACACCCATTCAAACCCTTCTACTTCCCATCATAACTAACAAAACCCCATGCTAACCAAAACAAAAAAGCCTACCTCGACACCAAAGCCCTCGTCGCAGCCGTAACGCACAACATCCCCGACCTCCTCACTCAATCCCCTCCCCTCCCAACCCCCCTCCTCGCCCAAAAAGCAAACCTCCAACCCCTCCGCCTCAAGCAAATCATGCGCGCCCTCCACCACAACAACGCCATCTTCGCCTACGACCCAAGCACAGACACGTACTCCCACAACGAAGCCTCCCTCCTCCTCCAAAAGGACCACTGGACCCAATGGCACCGCTGGGTCACCCTCTACGGCGACGAGTTCTACGACGCCGCGCGCTCCATCCCCGACGCCATCCGGGCAGACGAATCCCGCAGCGCCGCCCAGATCGCATACGGCACCGACAAGCCCATATTCACCTACTTTGCCGAAAGGGGCCTCCAGGAGAAATTCCACAAAGCCCTCGGCGCAGGCGCAGTCGCACAGGCTCCCGGGATGCTGGCGGACTACAACTGGAAGGAACTCGGCGATGCCGTCGTCTGCGACATTGGGGCCGGCGGAGGAGACTTTATCGCCGCTCTCTTGCGCAAGAACCCCCCCATGAGAGGCGCCGTCCTCGAGATTCAGCCCGTAGTAGACATGCTCAAACAGAAACTCGAGCAACCAGACGGCGTCTTCAACGATGTAGCAGATCGCATGACAAATCTCCACGCAGGCGACTTCCTCACCACCATCCCCCCTTACGAAGTCTACACCATGAAGTGGTGCCTCCACAACTGGACAGACGCCGACGTCCTCAAGATCCTCGCCAACGTCCGCCGCGCCATCAAAATCAGCCCCCGCGCGCGGATGGTCGTCATCGAGTCCGTCCTCAAGGAAGGCCGCAGCTCGCGCGTCTGGAGATATGGCGATCTGACCATGATGTCCACGGCCAATGGTATGGAGCGTACGGAGGCGGAATGGAGGAAGCTCGCGGGACAGGCGGGCTGGGTCGTCAAGGACATTGTGCCTTTGCGACATGCTTGGGCTTCGGCCATCGACTTGAGGCCCTTCTTTACCGTGTCGATGTAATCGTTACGATGGATGTATCTGCCTCCTATCTATTCTATAGTCACCTCTACATCATTTAACTCCATATGTCACAAATGCTCATGGTGGGAACCTCACTAAAAAAAAGATTGCCAGTGATGATGAACATGCCGTGCGAAATGTAGTCCTGGGAGGATTTCTTATGTTCCGAGACAAGGGAAGTAAGTCGACAAAGTACTGTTTCGACAATGGGACAGATTTAACGATATACATCGAAATAGAGCCTCCATCCGCTGCGACTATGGATTATCCCTTTTGCTTATACCGCAAAGACTTATACTCTTAAGGCCTCTTCCCCTAGCATCTATTATTACGAGGCATGGTATGGCAACAAATACAGACAAAAACCACCAAATTCCCTCTCAAGGCTGCACTTATCGCAGCAAATTACCTGAAATTTTCAAATGAAATCCCACCCCTAGACCGCGTCTGCGCGAGACGACTGGTACATCTTGAAGTAGTGTCCTTGTCGGGCCATGAGCTCGCTGTGTGTGCCCTGCTCGACAATTTGGCCCGCAGCCATGACTATGATGACATCGGCAGTCTTGATTGTGTTCAATCGCTGTAAAGCAAATCTTAAGTCAGCATGAGTGTTTCCCCTCTGGAAGTTCAGACTTACGTGAGTGACGATGATCATTGTGCGACCACCTTGGATACTCTGAAGGGTTTCCTGAACCAGCTGTGGTCTGTCAGTCGTCATTCATTTCTCATGCTTGCAACGATCACCTTACCTGCTCTGACTCAGCATCAAGTGCACTTGTAGGCTCGTCCAGTAGCAAAAGCTCTGGATTTCGAATGAGCGCTCGCGCAATCGCAATGCGCTGCTTCTGACCTCCAGAAAGAGCAACCCCCTTCGATCCGCAATCACTGTTGTAGCCGTCTGGAAGTGAAGCGATCAGTTCGGTCAGGATTGCAGCCTCGCATGCACTGACGATGTCTTCTTCCTTCACACTGTCCTCATCAACTCCGAGAATGATATTGTCGCGGACCGAGCCTGTTGATTCTCGAGTTAGCAAAGCATTCTACACTGCATCAACATGGAATACCAACCTCGATACAATGTGGGCTCTTGGGGCACAATCGCCAATTTCTTTCGGTAGACTTCTGCTTCTTCTGACAAGATCGGCTTGCCAAAGACATCCAGAGCACCTGATCGAGCATCGTAGAAACGCTCCAACAAGGCCAACAGTGTCGACTTTCCGGATCCAGAGCTTCCGACAACTGCAACCGTCTGGCCCTTCAAGATCTGGAACGAAACGTTTTTCAAGACAGTGACGTTAGGGCGAGCCGGATAGGCAAATGAGACGTTTCTGAAATCAACAACGACATTTGCATCCTTCTCGCTGCTAACGTCGAGAGACGGCGCCGCCTCTTCAGGCGTACGCACGTGTTGTCGAATGCCGAGAATATTGTTGGCGGCTATTCTGGCCTTGCCAATGTCTGTGCATCTTGTTAGCAACGAAGCTTACACACAATGCCGGAGCTGGGACTTACTTGACGAGAATCCGAAGAGAGCGCCTGCAGCTTGTCCACCGACAATGACAGCAATAAAGACGGTAAAGAACTTTTCCGTCGACGTTTCGCCGTTTCCCAGAAGCTTACCGCCATACCAAAAGCCCAATGCGGCAGCAAGCAGCTCTGCGCTCTCCGAAAAAGCAAAGAACAGCGTGATGATGGCCGTCTTGCGCGACAGCCTCTTCATTGTCACAGCCAGTTGTTGCTGGTACGAATTCTGCAAATTGTCTTCCATAGTGAATGCCTTGACCGTTCGAATAGACGAAAGTGCATCCGTCGCGAAACGTGCGCTGTCTTCAAAGACCTTGGCAGTCGCTTCTGCAAGAGACGAGTCTAGTGTCATGCGAATGAAGCCGGCGGCAAAAACAACGGGCATGGCACCAAAAATTGCGACAAGGGCAAGCTTCCAAGAAAAAGCCAGCGCAATAATGCTACCGCTGATGATACTGACAAAGATAGAGATGAGGAGACCCAGATTGACGGAGATGAGCTCGTGAAGATTCGCCGGGTCAGTCGACAGTCTCGAAACGAGGGCTCCAGACGACACACGGTCAAAGAACTCCATACGCTGACTGAGAATGACGCGGAAGTAGTCCAGACGGTAGAACCTAGTAAGGCGAATTCCCAGCAAGGTCATAAAGAAGCCGAGTACAGCGTAGGCGATAAGAGCACCAAGGCCAACAACGAAGAACATCAGAGACCAAAAGTTGGCATCCGATGATATCTCTGCTGCTGTACCTTGGAAGCTTTGCATGACTCGACCAAGCAGGATGGCCTGAACTGGGAATATCTGTGCCGTGACGATAGCCGCGAGGATGCCGGTCAACAGGATGGGCAAGTAACGCTTCTGCTCTTTAGCGATGGTGTACAAATTATGCCAGAGCGAGCGCTTGGGAATGTCGGGAATCTCCGCCAGCTCGTTGGGGGAAGAGTCCGGCACAGTAGACGCGCCTTTGGCCAAAGGCTTGAGCTCGGCTACGGAACTCTCGATGGGTGTAAATTCGGTGGCGTCGGGTTCGTCCTGCACTTGGGCATCATGCAATCTTCTGTACACCTTGCTGGCAGCCATGAGCTCTGCGTGTGTACCCTGCTCAACGACCTGGCCCTTGTCAATGACAACAATCCTGTCAGCCTTCATGGCGGACGATATCTTGTGCGAAATGAAAATGGTGGTCCTGTCGCCAGATGCTGTCATGAGCGTCTCGATAACCTTGGAATTCTCATTGTCGAGGGCGCTCGTCGCTTCGTCCATGAGGAGGATGGGGCGCCGTCCGATCAAGGCACGCGCAATCGCAATGCGTTGCTTCTGTCCGCCCGATATGAGTCCACCATGGTCGCCAACATCGGTGTCAAATGCCTGGTTCAAGTTAGTAACGTTAATCAGCAGCTTTCCACAACGTCATGAATCGGAGCTCACCTTTGGCAAATTCTGGATGAAATCGAGAGCCCGGGCTTCCTGGCAAGCCTCTTCCACCAATCGCATCTTCTCCTGCCGAGACGCATGCTCCTTCTCTGTGCCGATGAGCCCGTATGCGATGTTGTCAAAGATGGACGCGTTAAAAAGCTGCGGCTGTTGTTCGACGAGAGCAATCTGCTGCCTCAACCACTTCGGATCGATTCCAGTAATATCGTAGTCATCCAGCAGGATCACTCCCGACGTGGGATGATACCATCTTTCCAGAAGAGACACGAGGGTACTCTTTCCCGCTCCCGATGGACCAACCACAGCAGTCGAGGTACCGCTGACAAACTCGATATTGACATTGGAAAGGGCTTTGACATCCGGCCTCGATGGGTAGGAAAACGAAACATCGCGCATCACCAGATGACCGTTGCGTGTGCCCAGACTCGAAACGACGAAGTCGTCTGTCGCATCCTTTGTGTCGGTCTCGTCAAGAATTTTGAAGACATCCCCCGAAGCAGCGACAGCCTTGATAAAGGAGGGCATGTTGGGACCTAGAGCCATGATGGCTCCCAAGCCGATCAACATGGCGAAAAAGACACTATTTGAAGATTAGTAAACCACAAATCGGCTGCGAGCGAGGAGGACTAACGAGAGAATCCTTCCAGGGTCCGAGATCAGCCCACGCCTGTACAGATATGCTCCGAGATAGAAGCCAATAGCCCAACCGGTGAACATGAAGAAGTACTGGCAAGCAAACATCAAGCCAACAAATGGGCCTCTCTTCTTGCCGTCTGCCTCGGCCTGTTGCAGGATCGCGTCGTATTTTGCCAGAAACTTGGGCGCAGCTCCAAAGGCCACCACCGTCTTGACGCTTCCAAGCGCGTCTTCAGCAATGGCACTGCAATCGGTATACTTTTTGAGGAGTCCCGCTTCGATTTTCTGGTCGCTTCCCACGATGAATCCAATCAAACCAAGAGTGATAAGCACAAGGCCCAGCATCACCAGTGTGAGGTGCCATGACTGTGAAAATGCTACCGCAAAGGAAGCAAGGAGCATTGAAAAGGCTTGTATCATGATTCCAATTCGGTCCGACAGCGCCGACTGAATGGAGTTGCAATGGACTGTGATGGTGTTGGACAGAGCTCCAGGCGTATGAGCATCGTGGGCGGTGATGGTGCGATTAAGGACGCGATTCAGGCACTGGTTTGCAGAATTAGAGACAAAACGTCGCTGAGTAGTTGGCATTGTGAATATACCTTGAGTCGCAAAGCCTGAACCATGCGGTTGGCCGAATAGCCAAAGCCAAAACTCCAAATGTACACAAGCTAAAACGAAAGATTAGAGTCGGGTAATTCCACGATATAACGGAAACACATACCACAAACTTAGCAATGAAGAGATACACAAAGTAGAGACTGCAAATGATTAGCGAGTGACCTCGTCAGTAATGGGAGTGGCACCTACGCGTTTTTCTGGACCGATTTCATGAAGTCGTGGGTGGACTGCTTGTTATCGGCGCTTCCGTAGTTCGTAAAGTTGGCAGTCAGGCGGCCGAGAACGAGTGCCATCAGGGGCATTGCTAATCATCGTCAGCATGGAGCAGGATGAGCCTCGTAGCTCTAGATCGACGAACCTGCACCACTGCAAGCGGCAGCAAAAGCGCATACTATCTGGATAGCTTTGTCTGAGGGCTTTCCAAAGGAAAATACCCGCTGGTTGCCCTGTTAGCAGCTACCGATACTCTCGAGAGTGTCTCCCATACCATCAACGTTCCGAAGTTTTGCTTCTGCGTCTCATCGTCGGCCTTGGCCTTTGCCTCGACATTGTTATAGGCGCCAGGAGGAGCTTCGAAGCCTCCAGCGGCCTCCGCTTCCTCCTTCATCGCAGAGGATCGAGGACGAGGCAGCGATCGGGTCCTCTGCCGGAATCGAGGGTAAACGAGTGACTTTCTTGCTTGGCTCGCAGGGGAATGTGTAGAGATTGCAATATTCTGGAGAAGAGAAAAGAAGGTGAAAAGTCGAAGATGAAGTTGGCAGCTGCAAATGGATGTTTCCGCTCGGGGGGACTTTAGAAGGTGAAGGAGGTGAGTGGGGCGCAAGTTGAGCACTTGGGCCCGGATACTTTGCTATCAGTACCGTTGCTGCGGTTGCCTGCAGTTCCTATGCGGAGAGTCAACCAGCAGTACTTTGTGGCCAGGTATCGTGTGGTTATTGTCACTTGTAGGGTCTGTGACATGCGTTTGCCGGCCGGCAGAGTGCAACCGGCTGTCACTTGGCTGGCAGCAGATACAATCAAGGGAAGTGATTGGTCTCACACGAGATAATGATTACAAATAAAGAGAAAAGGAATAGAAAGATTTGATGTCGTTAGTGTTGCGCGTCCTGTGAGTGTTTGGTGCTACTTGCTGCAGCGTTGGGCATTGGTGATGATACGATTAGGTGCAACAAGAGGCAAGGCCTTAATCTTACTTCGGGAAAGGATTATGAGGTGTATACGTGTGCCACTTACTCAGCCTATCAGAGGGAGACGGATCAAGCGCGTGTTTGTGTTTGGGTGCTACTGGACAATGCAGTGACACGGCCGTGGAGGCATTCATATCCAATGCCGTGGATGTTATTGATACACAGTCTTGGGGGGTAGAATAGGGGTGAATGCCATCTACAGTGAGAGGACGTTTGGTTATGGTTATTGCCAGACTGCTGCTACATACAGTGACACTCTACAGTGTATGCCAATCACCATTCGAAACGAAGAGAAAAAATCAGCAATCACATCTCATCTAGACTTGCAATTCTGTCAAGGTCAGGATCTCGGGGATGCAGTCGCAGTAGCGCCAAAAGTGGCCGCCCCTGGCCAAGGCCAAAAGTTGCCGATTGGCTGATCGAACAAAGACACATGGGAATGAATTGGGGCTAGATTAGTGTCCGAGGGCTAAAATAGCGAGCAATTAATTAAGGTGACAGCTGAAAAGTGGCGCATGGACTCCATGGAGGCGTTTGATGTCATAAATTTGGTTCTCGTTTCTCCACATGTTTTCTTCTATGCTCTACTAAAGGTGCCTGCTTGAGCAAGCAAACCTCCGTCAACACCTAGGTACATAATACTAGCAGGATATCTGGTGATTGGTAAACCGATGGTTAGAGGTGGTCTCATTCTTTTCATGGAATATTACCCTCATCACAATCTTGGGAACCTTGGGACTTTGCGATGGGGTCTTCGAAGACGAGGTTGAATTGGGTAAGCAAGTTGCATCAGTCTTGTCGTCCACCTAAATCTTCTCTTCTTGTCTTAACTTCAGCACAATCTTTGAATAGTACGAAGGAAGCACCTGGCCCGGCATCACGATATTCTCCGGCTTCGTCCTCCTCCCGCCCTCAAAAGTCGCATCATACCGCATCAGCAGCTTTGCAAAAATGATTTGAGTCATCCGAACCCCCAGATACCGCCCAGGACACATTTGCGAGCCGTATCCGTAGGCCAAAAATGTGTTGCTCGCGGTTGTAGCCTTGGTGGTGACAGTGTTGGTTGTCTCATCGTAGAATCGATAGGGATTGAACTCCTTCGCGTTCGGATAGTTGTCTTCATCGTTGTGGATCATCCAAGACGGCGACGAGATGATGTTGCCGGGTCTTAGGACGAGGCCAGACTTGAGCTGAAACGGCTTGAGAATGGATCGTGTGACACTGACTAGAGGGCTGTTAGTTTGATATGTTTCCAATGTTGCTTCCTGCATGGACCACCGGATGACATGCAGGGACTCACATAGCGTTGGGCCGTCGACGCGGAGAGTTTCTCGCGTGAAGCTCTCGAGACGCGGAAGAGAGCTCATCATCTGCACAGACCATTCGCCGCCGTTCTCCGCGAGCGCCTTAGCAATCTCAGCCCGCAAGGCTTCAGTGAGACTTGGATCCCGGATGGACTCAAAGAGAAGCTGTGTGACGAGGCAGGCGACCGGGCCGGCGCTATCAAAAGCCGTAAAGACCACCTCATCTGAGAAGATGTTGATTTGTCGCTCTTCTTCTCTCCTAGTCATGGCCGTGGCCTCGCGTGTAATCTGGCCTCTCTCTTCTTTCAGATCAAGCATTGCTCTAAGCAGCGTGTATTTGTCCGGTGAATAGTCACGTTCAGTCAGCCGCCATGTCGTAATCGTTCGCCTAATTTCCGGAATGATGAACGATTTCAGATGCCTAATCACTCTGCGCACTCTGAAGCCCCACGGCGAAAAGTACCAGAACAACCTCCTGAGGGGTGCAGGAACCCAAAAGTAGAGGTGAACAAAATGCGGCACATTGAGGCAGTAATCCTCGATGTAGGCCATGTACTCGGGATTTCGGGAGAAATGGGGTCCAATGAGGAATGACGCGGCAACTAGATGGACCAGATGCCATATCTGAAGGAATCCTGCAAACGGCTCTTGGTCTATAACCACCAAATGTTAGTGAACCATAAAGCTACGATTCATAGAGGCCTGGTATACCTTTGGCAAGTGAGTCAAAAACTTGGGGAATCGATTCATCGCTTTGCACAACCACCGAGTGATGCAGTGAATCTAGGGTCATCTCATTAGTTATCTCCGTCTCCATCGGTGTAGATAACACCTACTCATGTTCTTGTTCACTGACTGCCGGACAGCGTCGACATGCGAGCGGCCCAGGATATTGGTATGAAGCCGAAAGTGATAACTCTGCACATGGATCAGCTCATTTCGTTTTCGTAGGCTTGCATCGATGACTCACATCTTCAACGGCCTGTAGGAAGCTCATCTGGCTGAGGTCGGCATTCTTCACCTCGTCGCACGTCCCAGGGGGCAGCACCAGGATAAAGTCGTCGTGCTGACCCCAGTACGCCCACGGCTTGAGCTTCTTGCTGAACTGATGACAGTTAGCCACAATTCCATTGTAACAAAATTTCAGCCTTACTGTGTCGTATCCGCGTTGGATGACGCCTTTCAGGTCCGCTTCGTTTTCGGTCCATCGCAGCCGCTTCCAGAGATATGGCGCGTCGCCCACAATGGGGATGTTTCCCAGCCTCCTCCGCTGCTGCTGGTAATTGAGCCAGTCAAAGAACACGACTGATATGACGGGAATCAATATGCTGATGGCTGCAGCAACAAACGGCCTTTCCCAAGCATTTTGTAGCTTGTCAACAAGAAGGCTCCTAGCCGTCATATTGTGCAAATGACTTGGTTCCATGGTGATAGCTTCAAAAGCAAGGCTTTCGCGCGAAACGAGAATCACAAAACAGGCAATATCATATCATCATACAAATTTTTATAAAGCATGCGGTTGGACTCTCCCATTCGGTCACCGAAAACGCGTCGCTAACAGTGTACACTCATTGGACCTCGACTCGTCACGTCGCACATAGCGGGCTACCCTGCAAATTCCACCAACTCTCGAAATTTTGGACCATGAAAGCAAGAGGAAGATGGACTACGTACTGCAACTCGACATGGTAAGGAAATCTGAAAACATCATTCAACTCGCGTGTAGAGATGGTGGTCGTAATACCTGGCTGTAGTTGTCCTGCTGTGACTTGCTCCCCTCCTTCTATACTGGCGTAGCTGTCTCTGTGCATTCACTCGTCACGGTAGGGACACGAGAAATGAGCTCAAACTGATCACATATCACGCCATCAGCCTCAGAATATCAATAGTCCGTGTTTTTCCTGGTCCATGTACCTAATAAAACCCATATCTACGACTGTCTCGCATTCCACAGCTCAATCCACCCCATAATCGTTCTCAAGCCCCGTGAAATATCACCCAAAAGTAGGGAAGCCGACTTCGAAAAACTATCCTGCTTCTTCCCAGTCACCAATCTCTCGCGCTCTTCCACCAAGGCTGCCAGCTTATGAAAGCGAGCCTGCAACGTCTTTCGAAGGAACCTGCATCGCACTCGTGATGGAACTTTATAGGCCCCAATGCAGAGGGCAATGCCCTCGTTTGAGTTATCAGACGTCGACTTAGGCCTCGCAATGAACTCGCTGCGAGCAGTCTTTTGCAGGATATCGAGCATCATGCGGACACTAACAAGCGCCAGCAAGTGCACGAAACTATCAAGCCGACAATTCTTGCATTTGTGCAAAAGACACAGAGACTCCTGCACTTCCTTCTCCAGCATCAACACGCAGTCCATTGGCATGGAACATGGGCTCTGCTGCTCTGCCTTTAGACTCGCTATGCGCTCTGTGATTGTATCCATGCAGTTGCAGTGCCCCTGCCTCAACATGACCCGGGTTTTACGCCAGGACAGCTCAGAGCTGCCATCACAGCTGGCTTGAACGCTTGGTGATGCATCGCTAGGCTGCGAAGTATTGGACGGAGAGCATGAGCTTACTTCCTGAGGAGAGTAGCTCGCTTCCAGAAACATGGCTGATGGAAGACTTGACAGATGACCCGACTCGTCTTTGTTGCTTGGAACTGATCGCGATTCGCGTCGAGATGACTTTGTTGAATGCCTGCAAGTACACGGTTCAGATGAGCTTTCCTGGCGTTGCTGTGTTGGCACAAAGGCATTTGCATCGTCTCCGGTACCAGTATTTGGCAAGGCAAATGAAAGGATCTCCTGAGGTCCGAACAACTCTGCAGGTACCGCTGAAGTTGTGGCTTGTGGTTCGAGGGACCCCGACAGACTGTCCAAGAAGGACGGCATCCCCGTGAATGAAGCCATATCACCAAGCTCCATCGGAGACTCGGCTGACAGGAACTCCATCGGATCATCATCCTGCTGCTCCGAGTTCTCCAGTCCATCGATGCCTTCCGATGCGTTGAGCTGACCCAAGTCACCGAACAGAGGGACCCAATTCTCCGGTATCTGCCCGGCATCAGACGCCGACGGCTCACCCGGTTGTTCAGCCTCCGCGATGCAAGTCTCAGCTACGGGTGTCCGTGGCGGCCTAGTATCTGCAGCCGCATCCTCCGGCGATGCAGCCTTTGCGGTTTCGTTCTCGTTGGGCTCAGAAGTGCTTGGCTGTCTTTGGTTTGGATCATTCGCGGCGACCCTTTTCGCTCTTGGACGGCCCATTCGACGGGACAAGCTGTACACGCAGTCCACCCGGTGCACCGAGCATCGACGACATGATGGCTTCTCATGGCCGCACTTGACTTTTGCCGTTTGACAATTATCGCAGGAAGTTCTGTATTTGGGGATTTTTCCTTTTGGTCGAAGTCCTTCGTGGCCGGTCATCTTGCAAACTGATGCGATCTGCCGCAATTGTTCGTCAAGGTTGCCGACTATGACTCGTAATACGGGGAGAGTCTCTGTCTGCCGATTTCAAAACGCATCTTTCCGTCACTTGGAGCGCACTGCTCCATGTATTTCTCACAGTAGTCTTCCGTATGTGTTACAGAGAGGGGATGATGACACTGTCTGTATCACGGGTATAGTAAAACAAGGTGCTGCGAGTCTCTCATTGTTTCACAATATGCTCTGCCTCAGTAAGGGGCTCTTTCTGCAGGCTCAGAGCAATTGGCTATCTCAATAAACGGCCGAAGCACAGCATGGGTGCGTTATGATCCTGGAGATGGGTGGAGACAGCGGCTACACGAGACGGCCTGGTCAAAGCGACCGAGATGTTTGCTTATTCACTGATTTAAAGGGTCGAAAGATGATTGATGGTCAATAATAAAGCAGGTTGAGAGAGGCGTGCGTAAGATGGGGAGGAACATAATAAATTCCAAATACAGGTACATGTATGGTTTGAGGCTTCTCTTCTTTGACAGGGTTGTCCAGAGTTTCGAGGTTCCGACACTGTTTTCGTGGCCACCCCCGACGACCCGATGTGTGACCATGTCTGCCCCATGATTTTACACATCCACACCGCCAGTACTCCGTAAGTCGAGGCAAGAAACACACTCATGGAGTACGAGTTACTCATCTCGGCTTGCTTTGGCTGTTGTAACCCCCAATCCATCCAAATAGGATCCTAATGGCCGCTCTAGACACCTTGATGGACAGCTGAACAATGGACGTGTAATGCTGAGGGAGTGCTTAGATGCTAATCTGGGAGACAGAGGTCATAAAGGATACCGGTTGACCTTCTAAATACTGATTCAGGTTGAAATCCTAATCTGCAAAGAGACCTATCTGACTCTACAATTACGATGAGGCTGAGGGTAGGCCAATCAGAGGCTATTCTGAGCACCGCTCCATCTTAATAGACACAATTGATGAACGGCAGTCATGCTTCTCACGATACCATCCATGAAACTGAGACGATCCATCACCCTGGTCTTCATTGGCCACAAGTTCCGTATCCATCTCCCAGCTGAGCGCCATGACATTGCTGGCTCCAACATGTAGTAATATCCGTAAGCCACAGACAAGTAGAAATCCCAGGATCAAGAGCATGCCTCTTCACTCAGCAAACACCCACTTCTGTATTCAACATGCAACGAAGTGTCTGCAACTGCTCCTTCAACGGCCTTCAAAAGATCTCCTCCAGCCTCGGCCAGGACACGCTCTCCTTTGACACCATTCTCCAGATAGGCTCCGACTTCATTGGCTACTTCCAGACAATTATCGACTGCGAGAGATGTGTCACCACGAAGCGCATGACGAATATCCTGTCCCAAATCACCTCACGGCTCGTCTGCTTCTACGAAGCGGCCTACCTGAACGCTGCTACCACCAACGCAATACATCCGAGGGCACGATCGACCAGCGACGCGGGGCTACTACTGTCACCTCCTCTATCACAGCATGGTCAACCGAGTCCTCTGTCTCCTGCAGCACAGCCCGCGCCGAACTGTCAGTCGATGTTTGGCGAGATGAAGCTGGGGAGGCTTACGCTTGAGGGGCACGAGGCGAGGATACTGGCTGAGGTGATTTTGGTGGATACTTGTCTCGAGTTGAATGAAAAGATACAAGAGTGGAGGCTTGTCATGGATGAGATGGCGGAGGCTACTGGGGAGCAGTGTGATGCTGCCTCGTCGAATTGCTTGGATAGACTGGCCAAGTTGATTGGCTTATTGCAGTTTGACGGGCTTCCAGTACAGAGTTGTTGAAACTTAGGACACTATCAACCTTACCACTTACTACATGTCATTACTTGCACTTATCCATGTATGTTTGTTAGTCTTCAAATGTTGACTCTCGGATGACCGTCGGCTGCTTCCGTCTCTTGAAGTCTCCGTGATGTTTTCCACTTTGCTGCGGTCTAATCTTACCAGCAGCCTCAACGGAGACATATTGCCAAAAATGTCATACTCTCACCCGATCGGTGGGTTTGCAGGGGTTCTGGACCAATGAACTGCCAGCACGAATGTTGCACACGAATTTGGACTCATGCAATGCTTGTTCCGCGACGTAGTACATCGCTGCTGCTATGGGGAAAAGATAATTAATTTTGCCCAAAAAGTATCCATTCCTATTTATATGTGAGAAATGAGCGGGTATGGAATATTGATTCGTCTGATAGACCGGTCCTGAGGTGGGAGGTAAGGGACAACTGTTAATAGCAGGGGCAAAATCAAGCCAGGGGCGCAGGCTGCCTTACATCCATCAGGCCAAATTTTCTAAAGCCAAAGCGTATAGATCCAATCTAGATCAGCGACGTGCTCAAGGAAAAATAGGACCGGTGTTGATGATTTCTCACAGCTCGGTTTCTTGCAGCGGATTCCTTTCGCCTTGTGCCTTCCGCCGAATTCCTCGAAGACCGACGTCTCATGAAACCTGTCGGTGATCGAGAACTCAAATATCGGTTGCCGACATATTACATGTGGTATTGTGTGACTAGGTGCTAAGTACACCACGAAGAATGATATGTAGTCCAACCCAAGATGTTGCTGTAGCCTCTCTGTTCCCATCAGCGCACACTACCCTCCAACTTCATTGCCACCAATATGCCCATCAACGCACAGTCTGCAAAGTCCTTGGACACGGACGTTCCGGACAAGCCCCTTATCTTTGTCGTTGAGGGGCGATACCAGAACTGGATCAAGCCAATCATCTTGCTCGAGTGTCTCAACAAAGAGTATGATGCAGTCTGCCTGGATGGACCCGCCACTAGGACCGACTGGTACACCAGACTCCATCCCCAGAGATATGTACCTGCCATGATTGATAGCTCCATGGGTAAACGTGTTACCTCATGGGATAGCTCTCAGATCCTCGTGTACTTGGCCAGCAAGTATGATGTTGAAAAGGCATGGGGAGGGTCTACTGTAGCGGAAGAGCTGGAGATTGGAAACTGGCTGACTTTTGAGACTGCATCTCTTGGGTATGTAATCGGTGATCTCAAGCTGTTGTAGGGCACTAACTGAGACGTGATAGTCCCACTGCCAAGTACTGGGTCTGGTATGCGATCCGGAAGCCCGAGGACAAGAATCCAAAAGCCCAAGAAAAGTAGGACACATTCTTTCGTATCAACAGTTTCAGGAGCTGACCATAGAATTCAGGATGCTCAATGACCTGAAAGTCCAATATGGAATCCTTGAAAAGCATCTTTCCCAGCCCGGCCAAGAATTCATCGGGCTCAAAGATCGGCCAACTATTGCAGATATTGCCATCTATCCTTTTGCAGACGATCCAACCATGGAGCGTATGGGCATAGACAAGAATGACTATCCGGCACTGAAGGCATGGAGCGAGAGGTTCGCGCAGATTCCGGGCGTGAAGAAGGCTTACGATGAGATGGACTCTAGAAAAGAGGTCGTCATTGGAGAGTGAGGCATTTCGTAGCGTATAGCGTACTAGCCGCAATATATTGAACTGGAACCCCCCGGTCCCTCTTCAAGTTGAATGAGCTCGATGGCCGAGGTCATCATCCGATTTAGGACATGTATATATCATGGGCCTTCCATCCTTGAAGTGCTAGAGCTTCTACTCAACTAGACTGTAAACAAGCTATCAGGTATCGCTCAATTCTGCAGCGATGGAGTCGTCTGATCACTATCTGAGGCGGGCTGAGAAACTTCTCGCGGGAACTCCGCTAATTGGTATGTTTCTTTTCATTGATGGTCTTCTGAAAGCTACTGACGACGAAAGACGGACATAACGATTTTCCGTATATGATACGCGGTTGGCATTTGGGCAAAGTCGGCGATGTTGATGCTCGCCAAATGCCGGTCGCCCATACTGACCTGGACCGGCTGCGAAAGGGCCGCGTTGGAGGCGTCTTCTGGAGCGCCTACGTGCCTTGGTAGGCTCTCCTTTCCATACTTTATTGTCAGTCATGCTAATAACGAGTCTGATAATGGTAGTCCGAAGGAAAATTCGACGGATAACTTCTCGACTGCTGTCCACTATGAGAGCCTTCGAGAGACTCTTCAGCAGATCGACATTATCCACACCTTAGTCGAACTATATCCCGACACTCTTCAGATTGCACGATCTTCCGCGGAAGTCTGCGAAGCTCATGCTTCTGGCCGCATCGCAAGCTTTATTGGCGTCGAGGGCTTGCACCAAATTGCCAATAGCGCCAGCGTCCTGAGAAACTTCCATCGGCTAGGCGTGCGATATGTTACTTTGACGCACGATAGCAATAACCTCTACGCGGATTCAGCTGTAAGTACTGATGGCTAAGCTGAGCAAAAGTACGGTCTTGGGACTAATTCAAACCGAAAGAACGCTGCTGCTCCCTATCATGATGGACTGTCTGACGAAGGCGTGGAGATGATTCAAGAGATGAATCGAATCGGCATGTATGTATACCATTCAATTTCCAGAGATTGTGAGAAATTAACGCCATCAGGATCATCGACCTGTCACACACGTCAATCCAAGTCCAGAGACAGGTATTGGACATCTCAACGGCGCCGGTCATCTTTTCCCATTCCTCTTGGTTCGTGCATCCCATCCATCCCCCTCTCCGCGCTGTGAAGGAGCAACCTACTGACTTCATGTCTAGTTCTGCCGTAACTCAGCATCCTCGCAATAGCCCAGACGATGTATTCGATATGCTCAAGGCAAATGACGGAGTCTTCATGGTTTCGTTTCTTCGTAAGCTCACCGACGCGGCTGATCCTACTCTAGCAAGAGTAGCGGATCACATCCAGCACGTTGGAGAAAGAATCGGGTATGAACACGTAGGGATTGGCTCCGACTTTGATGGTACCATGCAAACCCCCGCTGGACTGGAAGACGTGTCAAAGTTCCCTTTCCTCATTGCGGAGTTGCTGCGACGGGGTGTGTCTGAGGAGTCTGTCAAGGATATAGCGGGGAGGAATGTGCTTCGCGTGTTGGACGAAGTACAACAAGTGTCGGCAAAATTGGTGGCAGAAGGCACAGCAATGTTACATGATCGGATTGACCCGATCTGGGATGAGAAGATTAGGGAGGAAGTCAAGAGGGTGCGCGGCGTTGTTGAGTGACGGAGACATATGGTGAGGAGACAACCCAGTCTGCTAGTTATATATGATGTTTCTATCAGAACCAAAATTGATACCGTGCGCCTGTAGATCCGAGATGTTCACAGAACTTAGTTCGCCAACGTCTTCCAGTGAATCTTACCGCCATCACCCGAGCCCAGAATATACTGATGCACATAATCGTGATACAACCACATGATTCGATACGCCCACACAATTATCCACGCAATAAAAGCCGGACAATTCCCATCCTCATCGACTCTCCAGGTCGTAAGTCGAACTAAGCGCTTCAGGAACGGCCTCCATCCCATATCAAACACCAGCTGGCCATACGTCCGATCACGTCCTTCAAGCTTGACATAGCGGGGGAAGCTTTCCAGATACTGGATGTATTTTGGTGGAAGGTTGTTTTCCATACCTCCATGCAAGAAAAGATCCTATACTGGAGTCAGCACAGCAAAGAGGTATACGGTCTAAATAGAAGGCTTTCCGACGTACCAGGTATCGAGCACTTGGCGTGCCGTTGGGGCGCAGTGGCCACTTCGCCTTCAGCGTGTAGACGTCAAACGACTCGCTAGAGATCTTGTGGCTTTCATCTATCTGATATGCCTTGAGCTTGACAATGTCGTATACCACTCCACTGCCTTCCGTCACAAGAAGCTGGTGGAACTCGACCGCCGTCAAAAGATGGGCGAGGCCACAAAGGGATGGCACAGGAGTCTCTTGGTTTCCGTGAACTAGTTGAATTCTTCCTGTTCCGCCATTTGGAAGCTCCTCAATGCTCGCATAGCACGGCTCGGAATAAGGTATACCGAAAATGTCAAATGTTACGTAGTGAGTTGGCACATTGACGATTCTCGTAGCCAGGGGAGTAATGTTGCGAATTTTCATGGCACTGGCCTTCATGTTGGAGCCATATCCGAGGTACCATATGAACTCATCTGCTTGGGCTGCGATTTTCCATATGGGGAGCTTTGTCTCGGTAGCCATTTGAGCCGGTGGCGTCTTGTGAATGTTTCGAATAGGGTGAATGTGGCGGGCTGAACAGCAGAAGAACAATCGGGAGAACAGGTTCCGTTTACGAAGCTCGGTTTCCGAGGCTAGAGCACTGTCGGTGGGAGAACTTTGTGATGTGTTACGCCATACTTCTGGTACAACTTCGAAATAACCAGGGGTGAAACTGCTCCAGCAAGGCGTATACCACGAGGAAAGGCGGTATTCAGTAAAACCTGAGGGCAAACGGAGTGTATTACAATAGCACAACATGGTATAAGGTACTCATGGGCAGTATATACCCTATTTGGCGTTGTGTTCCGCAAAGTCACCGGAAATACTGTAGATACATGATTTAAAGCTCCTCTACTATTCTTCACCCAAAGCGCACATCTGTAGAGGTAAAGCTACACTGTGATATGCTTGACGAGTTCGACCGCACTCCTGGAAATAAATATCGTTCTCAGCGGCACCTCCAACCCCAAAGCCCTTAGCCGATGCCGAAGCTTGACAGCGGCATTAGAATCCGCTCCAGCCGAAAAGAAACATGTGTCGGGCAATATCTGAACCTGAGGCTTATCAAAGCACAGCGCCATTTCCCTCTGAACAATGCCGACGACCTTTGAGAAAGTTGTCAAGCCATGCTGGTTGTCGTTGGTTGTCTCCAAGAACGCATCCGTAGGGCCTCCATTCCTGGCAGCAAGACGAGTGTGTAGTTCCCCCAACGAAGATTCGTCCGCAATTGCTTCCAAAATGACCTGTAGCACATCTTCAAGGGTGCTTACAAGAGTAGATGGTAGTCGAGTTGTATCGTGCTCGATATGTAGTGACCAGCGGTCGGAGTCGAGCTCGAACCACTCTAGCATCAACGGGAACTTGGATCCCTCAGCAAAGCGCGGAGATACGGCGACCTCGCAGCTCGGCAACTTCAGCCACGTAGAGAGGCTCGTTTGAAGAGGATGAAACGTAACCATGCAATCAAAAACTGGATGCTGAAGGTGACCGCCTGAGATGTTGAGCGCCTCCAAGATTCTAGAGAAGGGTATTGCGTTGGCTAGAGCTTGGACGGCTGAGTCGCGCACGTTGGTCAGAATCTGGTTGAAATTGCCTTCTGGAGATGATCGTGATGAGTCGAGCTTTATGCGGACGGGAAGCCGGTCTAGGAACTGTCCTAAAGATTCGCGTTCTTGTAGAGACGGACGGTTGGCGTTTGGAGTGCCGAGTATAATGTCATTTTCACCCAGAACCGACCGCAACAGGAGAGCAGCAATAGTGAGCGCCATGTGATGGTGAGTGATGCCCAGTCGTTTGATAAGTGCATTCAGCCTGACAATGACGAGTCCACGGAGCTCGCGTGTGCGGGACGTCCCTTGGAAGGCTGCAGTCGTCGAGGGGAGGAGTGGGATCTTGAAGCGAGAGGGCATAGAGCTTCTGGCATCGTGTCCGGCGAGGTAGTTTCTCCAAAACTTTTGCTCAGCTAATGAAGGGGAGTAATGCCAATGACTCGAACTAAGATGCTGCGGACTCTCGTGTACCTTTACGTTCTTTCCAGCGTATGCGTCCGACACGAGGCGAAGCAGATTTTGGAGCGTACCCAGATCGGCGATGCTATGTGAGGTGACAATGACAATCTGAACTGTTGGTTTGCTCCGTGCATTTTCGCAGTCGTCCGGTTGGCGTACAAAGTGGACGCGGATCAATTCATCGTGGGCCAAATCGAACGCATGATTTGTCTCTGCCGTTATGTCCAACCCTTCGACCTCAGAAACTCGAGGCACGGAGGCTCGAATTTCTCTCCTCACACCGTCGGGCCCTTCAACAAAATTGGACCGAAGGACTGGATCAGAAGCTAATGCAGTGCTGAAAGAGTCCAGGAGCTTGGTGTATTCCACTTCACCGTAAACAGTGAGTACGTTGGCAATATTGAATGCTGTAGTGGTGGTGCCAACCTGGTACTGGAACCAGACTTGACGTTCGAGTTTTGTCAGCTCTTCTGTTGGCAATGTCTTGACAATCCTTGAGGTTTTTACGCCAGATCCTGATGACCCTTTAGCTCCCAGCATGCTTTCGACTGTGTCGACCTGAGCTTGAAAGGTCGGAGATTGTAGCAACTCGCGAGATGTGATCTCCACCCCAAATATTGCTGTGAGTTTTGTGGCAAGAAGAAGGACCAACACCGAGTGACCACCCAGGGCAAAGAAATTGTCCGATGGTCCCAGGTTCACCAGAGGTCCCAGTTGAAGGACTTCGCGCCATGCCTCTGCGAGCTTGGATGCGACACTCTCACTCATCGGTATGGATCGTTGGTCACAAGACTCATGGACGAGGAATGACTTTGAACGGTACATCTCTTCCAAAGCCTTGTTATCAATCTTGCCATTCATCGATCGCGGAAAGTCGTTTATCGGGATGATTTGCTGAGGCACCCATGAAGGAAGCAGTGTCTTCTCCAGCCTGCCACGAAGCTGACTGATTCGTGCTTCAGTAGAGATCTCTGCCCCAGTGGATGAAAATGTGACATATGCCACCAGCGCTCCATCGACCGCAAGAACAGCACACTGAGAGACGCCATCGGCGGTTGGTGCCGACAAGATTGCATGCTCTACTCCATCGAGCTCGATGCGGAATCCGCGGATTTTGACTTGACGATCCATTCGTCCCATGTAGATGACACGGTCATCTTTCTGGCGGTTTCCGTAGTCACCGGTACGGTACATCCTCTCATTGGGATGCCATGGGTCGGACAGCACGCGCAAAGCCGTTTGTTCTGGGGCGTTGATGTATCCTTGAAGGACTTGTACACCTGCGAGATAGATCTCGCCCTGTACTCCTTTCCGCACAGGATTCTGCTCATCATCAAGGAGACACATGCGAGCCGTGGCGCAGGATGTTCCAATCGTGATGGCGTCTCCTTGAATCATGCGTTCAAATGAAGTACTGATGGCACACTGCCGATGGAGTTAGTCGTGGTTTACTACTCAAGGCGAACTGCCATACCTCTGCTGGCCCGTAGGCATTGTAGAGCAGCCTTTTTGTGGCAAACTTCTGGATGATCGGAGCAGTGATCGCTTCTCCAGTGGAATAAATCTGAGTACATCTCTCGTTAGATGAGTACATATGATTGGCGAATGGAAACCTACAATCTCAAGGTCTGGAAAATGGTCTGGTTCCAGAACCGACAGAACTGCCGGCGTCATTGTCGCCGTATTGACTCTCTGAAGATGAGCATAAGGATCTGCCGGATCTCTTAGAACAAGCGTTGCTCCGTGCAACAGCGCAGAGAGTATCTCCTCATTGCAAACATCAAATGCGGGCGACATGAACTGGGCAATCCGTCTGCCGGGCGCTGCAAACATGGTAGCCTCGGGATTGCTCTGAAAGGCCAGGAATGATCGATTCGTCGTGGGAATGCCCTTTGGTGCTCCCGTAGTCCCGGAGGTAAAGATGTAGACGAGAACAGAATCTGGAGAGCCGATGTCTGATGGCCTTGTGACATCTTCATTTCCAGTTGCGTGAGAGAGCAGATCCTCTACAATCAGTGTCTTCTTTCCTGGTATTGTTGGAACATTGTCTTGCTGTGTCGAGTTTGGGACAAGGACGGCAGCCGCTCCGCTTGCTTCAAGCACTGTTGCTTTTCGTTCCATCGGCCACTTGGGGTCAAGAGGAACAAAGGCGCGGTTCGTCTTGAGAATCCCGAGGAGGCCTAACAGCCACCCAACTGACCCATCGCCATACACAGCAACAGCTGTGACATCCGTATCAGCCAGATGCCTGTTGATGTTATGAGCAATGGTGTTGGTTTGCTTCTCGAGTTCTGCATAGCTAAGCGCTACGCCTCGATGGTCTTCAATAGCAATGTTTTCGGGAAACCGGTCGATCGAGTCTTCCAATGTCTGCTTCACCGTCCTTTCGCTTTGTAGGATCCTTACTGCCTCTGCTTGCTGGTATACTGTCTCTTGAAGCCCATTCAGCCTCATGCAGTCGCCCACATAAGCATGCTGCAATACACCACGAAGTGCTTGCTTAAAGTGGCCGCCTAACCGCCGAACTGTGTATTCGTCGAAGATGTCGTCGTTGTACAAGATGCGAAATTCGCCGTTGGACTCTATCAGCAGAGCCAATGGAAAAGCACTGTTCTCGATAGACTCGGCGCGAACAACTGGCGGATTTGAACGCTCATCGGGAAGTGCTGGTTGAAGCGAGACCAGACTGCTCATCGAGCTGCCGATGCCGACTTGGTCTGACCGTGCCCAAGCATACTCTCCCAGCGTGAGAATGTCGCTCATTATCTTTCGAAGGAGGTCGAGCACTGCTTGTTCTGCATCTAGATGGACCACCAAGGGTAGAGTTGACATGTATAAACCGATCGTGTTCTGATGCTCAGGCTGCGACGCTCTATTAGAGAAGACCGAACCAATGGCGACTGCAGAGTTTCCCTCAAAAGTGCTCATTGCCATGGCCCAAGCCGTGTAATAGACACAGGCTGCCGATAAACAGTTCTGGCTCGCAAACTCAGCGACCTCAGTACTCGAGACTGACGATCCAAACAAGACGGTGTTGTGCTGTCTTGTGGAATCCCGCACTGTTCCATTGGCAACGTTGAGCTGTTTGAGCGAGCCATTGGTGAGGCAAAAATCTTTCAAATACTCGGCGAAGAACTTTCTGGCTTCTGCGTCCTTCTTCTGTTGCAGGGATATCAGCCCAAGGTTCGCTTCTACTGAACTAGAGCTGCTTGGAAGCTGTCGTCCTCTTGCAAGACTCTCAACGTTGTCCAGTACCATTTGTAGTGAGATGCCATCCATTAGACTGTGGTGGACTGTCAGGACGACGGTCAGTTCCTCGACATCTTTTGGCATATTGAGCGTCGGTGTGGCTACTGGGGTCGCGTCTGGATAGTATGCGATAAACTCCAGTGAGCAACCTAACCCAACACCCATATCGGCATTATCAACCGCATCTTCGTAGTCTGCCAAGTTGCCAAATAACCGCAACTTGTGTGTCCTGAACGACTTCTTGTGGATAACCTGCGCGCCGCATCCAATAGCGAGGCAAATCTCTGTCCTGAAAACCGGCTCAGCTTGCCATATCGCTCGCCATGCTCTCTCCATCATGGTCGCGTACCGGCCAGCGTAGGCCAGTTTCATCTGGTTGACGTTCTTTGAGCTGCAACTTAACGTTGGAAAGGCAAAGGCTAGCTGTAGACTGGTCAAAGGACTGATGTCGAACGCCTTGTCGTCCAATGCAAGGATACTTCGAGCTTGGCTTCGGAGCGCTGCGAGCTTTTGTGTGACGGCGAAACACTCGTCTGCCGATGACTTGGATGCTTCCACTTGTACCTCGAGTGTGTTATCTGACGCTTCGGCTATCTCCTCAAAGGTTCGACAGCTGAAGAGGTCTCTTGGAGAGATGGTCAGGTTTGACTGGCGAAGGGCAGAGACAAGCCTGAAAGCTAATAGGGAGGAGCCGCCCAGCCTCAAGAATGAATCGCCCGGCTGTATCTGCCTCCCACCATCTCCTAAGCGGCCAAAAAGATTTGACGCAGCATTGAGAATCTTGGACAGCCGGTCTTGCTTCTCCGATGCCTCAGTATCCGGTTCCTGCGGCACAGGGACAGGAGCTGTCACGACAGATCGTTGTTTGGCTTTCCCATAATCCATCGTAGAGATGATTTCCAATACTTTCTTATGCTGTAACTTGCCGTTTGGAGATACTGGAAATGACTGGACAGCTTCGATCCGGTATGGGATGCAGTAGGAGCACATGGTTTGCCTTGCCATTGCTAATAGGTCCATAGTGTCAACCGTCTCTGGCGTCACGACGGCGACGATGCCGTCTTCTGTAACCGCTGCACAGACAGAAGTGACTCCGAGCAACATCCCTGCACGACCAAGGGCGTTCTCGACATCCCGATCCAGGTTCACGAGGAAGCCGCCGTTCTTGACTGTTCGATCTTTTCGGCCACAGAACTCGATCAACCGGCCACCTGCTGGGCTTGGCACCCATCGACCGTAATCGCCAGTTTTATAGACTCGTCTTGAGTTCCAATTGATGAAACTGCTGTTGGTCCGGAGGTCGTCCTGGTAATATCCGCGAGAGACACCGTCGCCAGCAATGAATATCTCGCCCTCGATAAAGTCGTCCTCAATCGCTTCGAAGTCATCGCCGACAAGCCAGATCGGGCTTTCCTCGATTGAACCTCCAATGAGCTGAGGATTTATGCTCTTCGTGACTGGATCACGAGATGTAACTTGTATAGAGCCCATGGAGGTCGTCTCTGTCGCTCCATATCCGATCAGAACTCGGACACCAGCATCTACCAGCGAGGCCAGCAGCTCCGAGGTTGCCGTTTCGCCACCAAGAATGATAGTATGCATGTTTCCCAGAAATTCTGAATTCGGCGTAGATTCCATGAGGGTGTTCAATATTGAAGGCGTCGCTGCCATTACCGTGCATGAAGAGGCTTTGGCGTAGATGTCTTCCGCTTGAGCTGGGACCAGTGTACCGCCATTGCCCAGGGCTGAGAAAAGCATACAGGCACAAGCTATAGATGCTGGTGAGCTGAGGTTTCATAGTCGCCAAGTATTCGACTCACCATCAAAAGCAACTGACAAGATATGAAGTAGTCTATCCCCAGGAAGAATATCCAGATTCATGGGACTCGTCTGTGAGTACAAGCAGAAGGCTTTGTGTGAGAGGATGACCCCTTTGGGACGTCCGGTACTGCCACTGGTAAAGATGATGCAGGCATCGTCGCTTGGTTGTAGAGAATATGAAGGCGTGTTGGGGCTGGAAGGAGGAGGAAGCGTCGTCATGTGCAAGACGTGATGCGATCCATTGGTCGCTCTGAATGGTTCTGCGGTAGTGTTGATGATGACCTGGCTTTCGACCGTCTCGCAGACATAATCGATCATTTCGGGCGACCATGTCTTGCGATCAATGGGCACAAAGCAGCCACCGGCCTTCAAGATGGAGAGAATCGCCACGATGTTGAAGCTTCCGTGAGCTGTTACTAGCAAGACGGGTAATCCACCGCCGACTCCCAACACGGAGAGATCATGGGCCAACGATGAGGAAACATCATCGAGCTCCCTATACGTCAAGGCTCCATCTTCGTGATCGATCGCGAGATTCTCCGGGTACTGTCGAACGGACAAAGCGAACAACTCGCAGAGATTGGTCGGTAGTGTTGACATGGCTGCTAAGGACTACTGCACAACGATGACAACGATGAAAACGAGTCTGCAGAGTGATGCAGGAGTGTTAGTATACCAACTTCTGTTCTTTAAAGATCTGGCCCTGGGATCAGCATCCTCAGCCTAGTGTTTGACGATTCGCCTACGCCGACGACCCGATCGACATCGGACTGTCGGTTACCGAGCGTAGTCGATCTGATGTTGGATTGTAAATGTCTTTGAACTTTCACCAATAATAATTGGAGGCCTGGAGTGAGAAGCCAGATTAAGCCAGTCTGTCTTGATGCTTGACATTGATGAATGTCACAAACCCAAGCAACACAACATTTGCGTCTTACGCATTTCCATCGTCTCGCTCTGAATCATGCTTTGGAGTGTGGTGAACAGATTGAGCCCTAGCCAAACTTTGGCAATTACTGGCCTGGTTGCCCTGCTCTTACTGTGTATTGTCGGAATTCTCGTTAGGGATGCTCAGAGAAAGGTCAAGACCGTGTTTCTGGACGCGATACCACTGAACCGCATCGACTAACACATCAAACAGTTTTCAGCGCTATTCGGTCGCATTACACCCTTTCCCGGCCCCTCGTTCTGTTTCCCAAACGGCCAAGGCACTGAAAAGTTCTTCAGCGGCCGAGACGCAGCCAAGAGATGGAAGGCTCGTTACGGATCCATCTACAGTATCTGGTCAGGGCATAAGCGAGAAGTGTGAGATTCTCCCACAGTCACTTTCATATAAAAGATTAGCGCTGAACATGCATCCAGTGTCATAACGAAGCCAGAACACGTTCAAGCCTTTTATAAAGACTCTCATACCCATGTCAAAGCGTCCGATAACAACTCGGGATGGCTTTTTGGAGAGCTCCTGGGCTCTTGTGTTGGCGTCGTCAGCCAGAAGCGCTGGGTGAGAGTTCGGACACCGTTCGAACACCATTTTACTCGTCCAGCCGCTTCGCAAAGATGTTCACTGTTCATTGATGAAGCAAGAACATTTCTACAGTCGCTGAACAAGAAAGAAGAGAGTATCGTTCATGTCACAGACGACCTCAAATACTGCCCATTCTTCATGGTCGCCAGCATCTTCTTCGGACCTCTGACGACCGGTCAACGCAATGAGATGTACAGGATTGGACCCTTGAGAGAAGATCTTTTCCGACATGCTTTCAGTGGCGGTGTCAATCGGTATGCGTTTGCTAAATATCTACCAGGCTCAGCACTGCCGAAGCTTCGCGAGTTCCAGGCTTTGTGGGAAGGTTTTGTCAAGAATGCGTATAACGGAGCTGGATCCAGCAGCGGAAGCGCCATCGCGTCCCTTTGGGAAGCAGTAGAACATGGAGACATCTCCAAAGAAGAGGTGAGCCCAGACCAGGCTGTTCTGCCTACTGCAATCAACTGACAAAAGCAGCTTCTTCAGACCTTGGACGAGTCTCTATTCGCGAACCTCGATGTCACCGCACACGCACTCTCGTGGAGCATCATTAGGGTTGCTCATCACATATCGCTTCAGAATGAGATTCGGCAAGAAATACAAGACAACCACCGATCAGAACAGGAATATGAGGACTATCTTCGCCGAGACAATACTCTCCTGGCTGCTTGTATCCTGGAGGCATCGAGGCTTCACCCAATCTTGCGTAAGCCTTCTTCACCGTAGTTGGCCATATCATATACACTGACAAGAACCTGTAGCTTTTTCGAACCCAGAAGCCGCCCCGACCGATAAAATCGTTGGTGGTCACAAGATCGCACATGGTGTAAGGCTCAAACGAGGCTTCCTTTGGAGACAACAAACTAACAACAAATAGACCGATGTCATAGTCGATGCATACGCAATCAATGTCGATAACCCTTACTGGGAAAATTCTACGAAGTTCAACCCTTGTAGGCACCTCGGTCAAAAGGATCAAGCGCGACGGTACAACATGTGGCGGTTCGGATTTGGCCCTCGACAGTGCTTGGGAAAGAATGTGGCCGATATCATTCTCCGCGTTATTATCGCTGAGATACTACGATGCTACCAGATGGACGTTGTGGGCACAAGGGGGATGGATGAGATTGAGCTGCAGGCGGATAGCTGGATCGGATTGCCTGACTGCAAAGTGAAGTTGACTCCATTGGCAGCGACACCTACGAGTAGTGATTAGATGAGTTTTCCTTCCTGCACAACGGGTACATGAAGCTTCTATATAAGTAATTGGCATGTTTCTACTGAGGAAATGTGTACGGCCTATGGATAGGCAGTCTTCGTGGTAAATGTCCGTTGGCACTTCTACAAACCGATGCCTCTCCACCAATTCGAAAATCTCACATAGAAATCCACCTCATGCGTAAATACTTCTTCATACCCCATCGCCTCTTCAATCCGTCGTAAGCCTTCAAGCAACTTCTGTTCAGGAAGGGCAAACGTAAGCCGAAACCAACCAGGCTGGGGCTCAGAGTAATCAGCACCGCTGCCGACAAACACACCATGCTGGGAACACTTCTGCACAAGCGCTTCTTCCTTTTCGAAAGTACTACAGCCTTCTGACAGTCGCAACCAGATGTACAGTCCAGCGACTGGCTTGTAATAGGACAAATCGTGAAACTCGGCAAACTTTACGGCAATCTGGGCAGCTGCATGCAGCCGTTTCGTGTTGAGATCCACAAGTTTCTCAAGCCTTGCGGTGTCGGAGAGCATCGGAGTGACCATGACTGTGGCGGCGTTGCAAATCTTTGCGTTGTTTAATATGGCTTGGGACATTCGCAATGGTTTGTTGTCCTGGCTGACCAGACATCCCTAGCATACGTCGGTTAGTCCAGCAGCAGCCATAGCTCGGACGGAGAATGCCTTGACGTACCAGCCTCATACCGCTGCAGCCAAAGTCTTTGCTTATGCTGTAAAGAACATGAACTCTTGATTGCTCAACCTCAAGTAGACTCAAGTCTCTTGACAGCACGGAAACGAACTGCGTCTCCGGTGAGCGATAGACATTGTTGCTTTTCCCGGAAGACTCTTCCAAGTCGCCAAATGTTGAGAGTGCATAGATCTCATCCGAAACAAAATGCATGTTAGCTTGCTGGCAATACTGAAGCAAACCGTCGATTGCCTCAGTTGGGCAAATATGTCCATATGGGTTATGAGGATTGCAGAACAAGATGCCTCGAACTTTGCAGGTCGCTTTCTCTGCAGCGTCTCTATAGGCTTGGACTATATCTCCTGCAGAATGAGAGTGTTCAGGTGAGACATAGACTGGTAACAACTGTACGGAGTTCCGCAACACTGCCGAGACCTGGAAGCTCCCTGTTATCGGGTCAGTTTCTGCAGCCCGGACTATCACCATGAGAGCCTCATCTACTCACCCCACATTGGTGCTGTCACCAGCAGACCATCGCCCTCATCGCAGATGTCATTGATTAGTGTATCCAGAACAGCGCTGAGACCAGTTCCGGTCACGATATGCTCCGGTCGAACTGGAACCGAAGGCGAGAAGAAATGGTTGAAGAACATGGACAGACTCTCTAAGAGCTCAGAGGTTCCTCCTAAGCCAGTGGCATACGACAGGTGCTCCTCTTCTAGGCCCGTGACGCAGTTTCTTTTGAGCATGGACAGTATTTCCGGTCGTAGAAGCCAGTTCTCGGCCGTCGCCATGTCGATGTTGGAAGCATCCTTTGACCCTTGTCTTGCGAGGGGCCGCTTGAACTGCTCCAGGAACCAGGCGTTTTTCTCGGTCGCTCGACGTGATAACATGTTGCTCTTGGTGAGGGGTATAACGGTGTGCGAGATCTTAGAAGGATAGCAGACGGCTTGGGTATGATACACTGGAATCACTTATCCTTTAGAGTATGTCAACGACAGTTGAGTGTTTGTACGTGTCTTCTTGAGCAGTAATTCAATATTACAATTCTGTGCAAACAAACGCATAAGGCAGCGATCCAATACTCTGTCGAATGGCCATCAATTACTTCGAAAGCAACGACGGACCTGTGGTATGCGAAACGCCAGTAAAACGATACTCGATTGGGCTGATAGTCGAGTTTCTGCTGCAAACAGGGCACGCTTCGAGGCAAACAGTACAAGAATTTCTGATTTGCAAACGCCGCAAAAGGTCCATCGCCAGCTCTTTGCCACCTTCCCGTGCCTAGTTTGCCATCAGTCACAGCATGGCTTGGGAACGGGTCGGCACCCGAAAAGTAGATGGAGCTCGGGGACCGAATAGAAGTGGTGGAACATTAAAGCTTCCACCGTAACGACACGATAAGGGGAGATATTTGATGACGGCCCAATGATCCATTACAGTAGGAGAAGCCCCGTTGTATAATCTGCAAGTTTGCCGCATCGATTGTAAGGTTAAGATACCATCTCAGCGAAACATTCGAACAAATTAGCAGTGATAATGGCCAGTAACGCCAAATCCAGCGAAATTTCGCCGAATGAGGCGGCGAGAAAGGCCTACATACTGCCCAACAACCGGAAGGAAATCGAGCGGATGAAGAATCAGCATGAATGGATCAAAGGCTCATTTGGCGGCTTGATTAAGGCCCCGATCGATTTTGAGACAAAGAACCAGAAAATTTTGGATTCTGCAGCTGCCGATGGTATGCCTTGTTTCTTCACTCTGAATACTTTGTTTGCTCATGTTTGATAGGTACCTGGTTGTGCGACGTGAGCAGTTTATTCCCACCCGAGACGGAACTCGTAGGGTTCGATATCGCGTAAGTCAGAGGAAGCATTCAATGTTGAGCTTGAGACCTAATGTGACCTTTGGCAGACCAGAGCTATATCCGCCACCAGAAACCCTTCCAGCCAATATTCGTTTAGTTCTCGGCGATCTGACCAAAGATCTTCCTGCTGAGTGGACGGCCAACTTTGATCTGGTCCATCAACGTTTCATCTTCCCAAGCTTTTCCGTCGAGATGATCGAGAGTATCCTTGAAAGGTTAGCAAACTGCGTCAAGCCTGGCGGCTGGATCCAGCTGGTCGAGCCAGCGGCGAATGAGAATGTCTCCGGTCCAGGCCCCTCAGCCTTCACCACGTTACACAAGATCGCAAACCTGTTTATGCAATGTCCAAGTCCTAAAGAAACAGTCCTATCGCATCTAACAAAACTTGGATTTGTCAACATCAACGTCCATTCAGTGGATATTGTCATTGGCAAGTTCCAGGACAATAGCGAGCTGGATATCCGTGGGCGGAAGAGCATGCGAGCAGCATTCAACAACATGTACCCTATGACAAGGCAAGTCTCCCTCCGCTATACCAGATCAATCAACCATGCGCTAATTCCTTTTGTGCCTGCAGCCATGAAGTCCTAGACATGTCTCAAGAGGATTGGAGCACCTTGTTGGACCGATTCGACCGAGATCTGGGCACTTATCGCACCGCCGTGAGACATCACATCATCTGGGCTCAGCGACCGGACAAGGCATAGATTCACCCTCCAATCGGCTGCCCAATGGCATGGATTGGCAGACCATGGACCAATATCCCCGTATCATAGATGCAATGCGATTGCGTTTTATAGAGAGCCAATAACAGCCATGAATAGGCGTATAATAAACATATGACCAGAAATCGTCGACCCTTGGACCCTCGTCCTTGCTGCTTATGGTCCCGTCCGAGTCTCCACAATCCAGAGATCCGCGTCTCAGTCCCACTTGGGCCGAGAAGCAAAGGTTCAGGTAAACCATGATTGCTGGTTTCAAAGACTGGTCTCCGGGCTGAGCTGCATGTAAGTAAGGCTATCTCAGCCCGAAGGTTTCGCTCATTGAAAGAATCCGTCTCACGTACGCTTCATGTAGAGCCTCGTAGGCATATCGCATTGTATTTCAAGTCTATCTATACATATCTAGATGCACTCAGAAGCGCAGAATCTCGCCAGTATACGACACAAACTTTCCACCGTGCGTCTCCTTGTTCGCCGTCGTAATGACCTTGAACATGCCACCCACGGAATCCTCCACTTTGACAGGAGCTTCGCCCATGCCAAAGAACTCTGCTGCTTTGTTTCCCATCTCCGTCTGGGAAAAGCCTGGATCCAGGATAAAGGCGTTCAACCATTCGTCTTCGGCGTTGATTCTAACGCCGTACCAATTTAGTAGAATCTTGGACGGGCCATACGCCGCATTGGGAATTGGCGGTTGGTTCCTTTATTGGCTGTTAGTCACCTTGCAGTTACTAGGATACTCGGCTATTGTTGAACATACCCAAGCGAGGAAGCTCCAGAGCCAACAATGGCAAAGACAGGCTTCTTCGTAGACTTCTGTAACAGACTCCTGGTGGCCTGGTACAGCGTCACCACAGCGTAGGCATTCACATCTATGTGTTGCTGAAGCTCGGCTCGTTTGACATCCTTGACCAGCGGGTAGGATGTTACCATCCCGGCGTTGGCAATGACAATATCCAGGGTGTCGATTCCATGCTTGTGCTTTAGCTCTGTCACGGCATCATATGCGGCTTGCTCTACCCCAGCATCGTACTTTACGACAATGAGATTGCTACCCTCGCCCTTGGGGAGGTCAAAGAGCGCCTTGGAGGTCGCGTGTTCCGGATTACGGTTGGCAGAAATGACCGTCTTTTGGTTGGTTAGTCGTTGTGAAGCTCTCAAGTCCCCAATCCAACAATTTGAAACAGGCGCTTACATGATGAGGTTGTGAAAGAAAGGTTCTGACTAGCCCAAGGCCCAGCCCGCGGTTCCCGCCCGTGATAAGAACAAAAGTCTGACTCATCTTGTACGTCAAAGTGTTATGATATCAGGTATTACTGGACTATAATGAAGAAGCTCACGAGGAGACTTGTATGAACGTCCCATGAGTCAAATACATATTGTTCCAATCTCTATAATTCCGCAAAACTCAAGCGATGACAAATTCGGAGGCTTTCTCATCAGATGACAAATGCTTCGTTGATAATCATATCGCGAAGGATCAAATGGCGGAGTCTAGCAAAAACATCGACCAACATCAAACAAAGAGCTCCGCAGTGCAAAGTCCGCCAGCACCAAGTATGGCGGATTTACGAACCGCAACGGCTCTACGACATGGTTGACACTAAATTATGCTTGCTATCGCCTTAACACCCATTCTAACTAATAGATTTCTATGCCAGGAGGTAGCCAATGGTTTAAAGTTAAACAGTAACTCGATACATGAAGAACCATCGACACCGGTATGTGCAGTTTCATTCAACATGCCTAACTCCTCTCCAAGAGTACCGAGAATTCATCGACTCTTTACGGCTTTCTTTTGGGGTTCCTGATAACACATCATGACAGCAACTATTCTGTATATACCAGAATATTTCTCCTTAGCAAGCCATCTGATCTTGTGACCCTAAGGTTTCATATACCCCAATGGTGTACCATTACACCTCTTGTTCAAGTGCGGAATAAGCATATCACTCACGCTCCCTGCTTCCCAGCTGCTGCCTAATTGTATTTATGAAGGCAGCTACACCAGTAACTGATATCCGATACTTGTTTACCACTTTGTGAATTGATGTATCAACTACCTATATTCTAAATGAGAAAAGATGGTATGCAAAGTTCAGCATGCATACAAACAACAAGTCGAGATGCCTTATTCGCATGCCTGCATCAAGGCCTACAGAAAATATAAAGGGCCAATGATTCAATTGTACTGCGGCACACTATATTTGGTCAAATATAGGTCATGTACAATATAGAACGCCTCCAGGTGCCTGCGGAATTAGGAAGCCGGATTTACAACCACGGCAGGAAATTACCCAAAGTTCATAGCCCAATTATGTAGACGGTTCCGAATTCGCGTTTCCAAACAAAGCCACTCTGCCGACAGTCCTGCACGATGTTAATAGGAATTTCTTATGGGCATCACTTGGCATAGAGAGCATCGGAGGAACAGTTTCAAACTTGCAGGGTGATGCGACGCTGACTTGCTGAAATGAATTGCCAGAGGACGTCTCAACCGAAGCTTCATGGTCGAGCCAGACCGGAATTTGTCTCATTCTCGGCTCAGTTGTTGCTTGCCTCCAGATCCGTCGCCAATATAGCCCCAGGCTGACGCAATTCTCAGCTTCACTATAGGTCAAAACACATAGAAAGACTGATAATTTCTTGGAATAACGCAATCGCTTGGTTCTTCTTGGTTCTTATTTGTCCAGCAACATCTGTAGCCGACTATTCAGTAAGAGACGATAGTTGCCACCGTACTATCTAGCAGGCTACTCCTCCTCTTAGTTTTCGGTTGAGATATTTGCAAGTAATTGCCGCTTGACGACCATATCAACCATCCATCCGTTCCATCGGCAATGGCCGCATAGACTTGTCTATCCCTGTCCTCGCTCGCGAGCTAACACCTAATCCCTGTAACAGCCCAGCCTAGCGTCTTGGGGTGGGATGATCGCTGCAGGACTGCATCCTCGGGATAGCTAACCTGTTCAGGCAAATACAGTATATAAGTATGAAGGGGTATGGTTCCAGCTTCCAACGATTTTGCAACCCCAGAGCCGCAACAATTTGGAAGACGCAAGAAAAGTTTACAGGAAAGCCCCGTGGCAGAGGTCGGTATATTCGTACTCGTGCTGAGGAAGATCCAATCTGCTGTGGAACGATCATGGCCCTGATGGCTTCACCCGTCGATTCCCATTCATTCGTCCTGACGGCCAAACCGCGCGGGCGTCGCAGCAGGGGCTGCACAACGTGTCGCCAGCGAAAGGTGAAATGCGGTATGTATGATGCAAGCATTCAGTTATTCGTTTCTATTGTCCCTCTCGGCTTCACACGCTTCTCAGCTTCACAAGCAAAATATCCTAACGTAACCCGTCCGTAAATCAAGATGAAAAGACGCCCTTCTGTCTCCGATGCCAGAATAGTAACCGCGAGTGCCTGGGCTACGAAAGTCCTCAAGTCTTCATCAATCAGGTGCTGGCAGCAGCACCAGCCTCAGAACCAGGCCTACGCTCCCAAAACAGAGCCAGAAGAACAGTCCAAGCCTGCTCGACAAAGGCAACGACGAGTTTCTCCACCTCGGGCGTAAAGCTTCCCCTGGCGCGGTCCCTTGACCTCAACTTGGCCCGACGTCGTCATCACTCACCTCATCTGCAAGTTCCCCTTCGACTTCGCCTGGAGGCTCCCGCCTGAATCCCGATACTCGCCCCTGTCAGCTCTGTTCGCGAGCTTAAACGGCCGCTCGACGGCCTATGTTTCCGGTCTATGTCTGGCCGAGGCGTTTTATGCGCGGGCCAATAGGCGACAGGATCTCATGGAGCATGCAACAGCCCTGTATAGTCGTTCATTGCAGCGTCTTCGCCAAGACTTGAAGATGTTGGGCAGAGGTACATCTGCTGCGTCCATATACTCGAATCTGTGGAGCTCGTTTTTGCTCTGCCTCTACGAGATTATATCTGGTGGGAGTGCGGCCGGGTGGCTAGAGCACTGTCATGGAGTCGCCGCTCTTGTACGTAGTTTCCCTCGACGCTATCGGTCATTCATGCCTGGCTAACAGAAGCTTGCTCTATGGAGATCCAGATGCTAGGGCCACATGCATTCCAAGAACTCGGCGCAAATCTCATGCTGGAGACATATCGAGGCTTGATAGTGAGTGGCTCACACTTCAGCCCCCATTCCACCGTCGTCAAATTGCAGGTTGTTAATTGCCTTATCAGGCGAAAGCGGTGCTTCCTCGAGACTCTCGATTGGAAGACTGTCCCCTGGTCTGTCAAGCAAAAATCGCTGGGCTCCCGCCTGCAAAATATCTTCTGCGACATCCCCGGAATGATGGAAGAGGCGGACGAAATCTTGAGCCAGTCAGCTCAGGGCCAAGAGATGGGACCCCTGGTTGGGCTTCTACGCGAGAGGGTGTTGATCTTGATGCAACAGGCGTGTGAGCTGAGATGGCAATGGGAAGCAGACAACTCTAATGCATGCAAAGAGGTTCCTTGGACAGAGTCTGGCTCATCTTCGACAAAAGGCCAGGCACCGTCGCCATTTCGTACCGTGTTTCACTTTTGGACGATTGATCGGGCCATTGATATTGCTTATTTCGACACGGTCTACCTGCTTCTCGACACCGTGCTCGACCCTCTGATGCCGGAATCAGAGCTGTTTTCGGACCTCAGGGAAGTACCTGTACAAACACACGTAGGGCCTTTTCCGAGTCCTTTGCTCCTCCCGTGGCAGGGGAACAGAGAGGATTATGCTCTTGAGATTTGTCGAATCGTTGACTTTATGTCTCATTGTGAGCACGCTAATTTAGGCATGTTCATGCTCATGTTTCCTTTATATATGGCACGCGTGTGTCTGGTCAGACATCCGGGAGTTTGTGCCTGGATAACGAACATGTTGGAGTCATTGGTTCCTGAGAAGGGGTTTCACATCGGACAATATTTAGCTGGTCGGAGGAGCCAAGGTGGTGAAAGAGACAAGGGAATGGCCTACTGACGCTTGTGATTTTGCGTCTCGATAAGAAATATAATTAATTCGCATGCATAGCTGATGGTGGTATAATCTAAAATGTTCGCAAGGCTCAAACTTCTAATGATGAAAAGAAGAACAGAAAAAAGGATAATCACCGAAAATCGTCGCCTTCAACCACAAGACGGAATCAGTATTCTCTGACCTTGGGCACAACCACGAGAAAGGCAATCCTCCTAATGCTCCTCTCCTCTTTATCCTTCTTCTGGTACTTCTTCCCCGCCTTGTCCATCTCCTTCTCATACTTTTCTGTTGCCTTTTGGCGGCGCTCTTGCGCCCGCTCGAGATCTCTGCTTGCGTGACGGCCGTTGCCATCGAGACCCTTCTCTTTTTTGTCAGACTTTTGCATGGATTTCTCATACTTCTCGAGAGCTTTCTGACTCTTTCGATCGTGCTTCTCATTTGCCTTGATCCTCTTCTTGAGCATAGACTTCTCTGCAGACTTGCGCTCTGCCTCGCTGACAAAGACATCCACCTTGCTTATAACATTCGACGGGTTGGCAACCGGGGGCAGTTCATCAATCTCAAGCGGCGAGATCCACGCCTCAAGAGCCCTCAGACGACGCTGCTGCGCACTGATAGTCTGCAGCTCGTTGGCCTCTGCAAGGGTTTGCAGGGACTCCAGAATAGGCGACTTCTTGTCAATATCCCCCTTTTCGTTCAAAATGGGCATGTTACTGAGTTTGGCAACGGTCTTGAGCTTGACAATCTGCACCTCCAAGCCCCTCGGAAAGAACACGTCCCTGTTCGCCTGTCGGATGACGGCCTCTGAGCGGATCTTGGACATGGCGTACGTTCCCACCATGGCACCCACGCCAGCAGCCGCGGAAACGATCTGGGCCGTTGGTTCAGGCACGAACCCGACAATGTCAGAAGCGGCCCCGAGGACGCGCAGCCCGGGGCTCGCGACAATCGCCCGGTTGAGGTGGTCGAGAAAGTCGAGAAACTCAGGCTTCGAGATGTTTGAGCTCTGCAAGGCTAGGGGGTAGGCTCTGAGAAATGCAGATCCCAGGTCTGCGTTTGTGGCGGGAATGGCAATGATTCTTCGGGCAGAGCTGGTGCCGATTGAGCTTGCTTGTGCCAGAGCTTGCTGCTGCTTGATCATCTTCTCCTCGTACGGCGGTGGCTCAGAATCAAAGGAGCTTCGCGAGGAAGACGACGATGCTTCAAGTTCCATGACGGTCGTTGCTCGATGTTGGTCTGCTGGGAGCTCATGGTAATCCTGCTTGGAGTGGATGGTCGCGAAGGCCATGGTGAACTTGACGGATAGCCTTGAAGTAATCGGTTTGCAAGGGGCTCTTGTAAAGGCTTTTGCGGACTGACTGCTCGAGAACTGATGATACTAATGATCTTGAAAGGAAAAGACAGTCGACACTCCGGTGAACCCTCTCTCTTTTAAATCTTCAACTCCATCCACCAGCAACATTGCCTATCCTTCCTCCTCCGTATAGCCTCGCAAGCCTCGCCAACATACTGACAGTCCGTCTAAGCCTTGGAGACCCACGCCTCGAATCCATCAAACTTGTTGCGAGCGCCCCCATTCGCTCAGAACATCGGGGGTCTATGTTTAGTAGCTGCGGATCGAACAGGGCTAAACCAAAAGTCGCTAGCTATGGCGAGACGAAGAATCCGTGCATTGAAGATGCACCGCTAAAGCGTCAAGGTGTGCCAGGGGTCTGGAGATAAGCAGCGCTGCGTTTGACGGAAACGGGATAGCCATTCGAGCTTCATTCGAGCCGTGGCAGTGAGATGGCCCCCCATTCGAGCATCGAGCGTTGGCGGGGAAATCCATTCGAGCGAGTTCCTCCATTCGAGTTCTCCTTGCAAAATGCCTTTCAAACTCTGAAGAGAGAACTCTTTCGAGCCCCATTCGAGCTTTTCTGCCTGTCTCCGCATGTTCGTGACGAACCACTTTCGGCTTTCCGGCAGACACGTCTCAAAATGGCAAAGATGCTGACGCAGCGATGCCTTTGCCACGCGGTGCATTGTGGCGGATGGTCGACGAGCAGGGTATATCAGAACGTAGCAAATGAGCAGAAGAAGGAAACAGGAAGCGGCAGAGTTGATCGGAAGCTGGAGGGCTGCTGTTCTTAAAGGCAGACTGTCAGAGGGAATAATCGGGCGGGTGTTGGGTAATGTTACTAGTTCCCTTACGACGTGGGATACATTTATATGCACAATGATGCAACTGGTTCTCTCTATACGCTCCTTGAATTTACGCAAACCACGATCGGGGATGTGAAAACGCCTAGGGACATCGGAAGTTCGTGGCTCTAGTAGAGCAGGTGGTTATTGCTCAGACCACAGTTCGGTCCAGCTTTTCTATTTTGATACGATGATAAAGAAACCCGGAAGGGCCATATGAGCAGTTGTAAAGTAGTTTAACGGTCAGAAAGGTATCCATGAACAAGTAAGCAAGAGGATGTCAGGTGTTGTAGGGTATCTCATACTGGAGGATATATTCAACTTCAGGAGATCCTTCTCTCAACAAGGCATTCCACACTCATAATTACATGTAACTGTCTCCTTGGAAGGTCAAAGATCTCTGATAATTCATGTCGGTTGCAATATTGTTCAAGTCCAATTGCTACACTTCATTTCCACTTTCCACCACCATGCAGCAAGAAGAGAATGCTCAGGCCACTGGATCATGTCAATACAACAAGACGCAATGGTCTGATTCCAGTCCGCTCAGTCTCAGGGACCCATAGAATGAACTGCGAAGCCTCGACAGCACAGCTTGGAGCAACTCATGGCCAAAGTAAACTTGACTCACCAGCAGGAACGCCAACACAAACTAATAAGCAAGAAGAACGCAAACCATCTTGCTTCTATTCACTAGCAGGCGATTCATCCAGTACAGGTGCAACGCGAGGCTCTGAATTATTTCTCTCTCGACTTACCAGCATTTGTTAGGTCGACATAACGCTCCGGCATTCATACCTTAGGTAACTCTCCCTCCACTCAGCATCTACGACATGCTCTACACCAGAGAAGGTTGCTCTGTCGTCTCCGCGTGGGACAAGTTCCGACAAGCTTGCTAGGATCTCAAAAACTTTTACCGTGTAATTAAAGCCCAGCATCAAGAGAAGATATAGCACATATGACGAGCTCATTGAAGGCAGAGAGTCTCTATGGGAACGGGACTAAGACACCGGCTGGCTGTATAGACAATGGCCACCCAAGCAGAAGCTCTTTCACAGTCTCCTCGTAGCGGCCCTTGCACCCAAGAGCTCCAAGCAGGGATGATCAGATTGCAAGACCTACACTGCGAGATATAGCTACATACACAGATATCTAGACTATCTTTCGCCGAGCCAAGCTCTGGGCTACCGAGTATATAAAGGCATGGTATCTATTACATTCGGATTCAGCACATATGGGATGATATCTACATCTCAACGTGGTCGCTAGTTATACCGGTTAACAAACTTGATAACCTTTCGCCCAGTCGTGCTCCTCACAAAGCCATCCAGCTCCTCAACAAAAGTAGTCTTGAACCGATGCTCATTCGTCGAATTAACATGCAAAAACTTCTTGATCCGCGCAATCAGCGCCTCCTGCGAAAGCACCCTCGACGTCCGCGGCGAGCACATCAGCCGAACCTCCAAACACGACTCCAGCGACGGCTCCAACTTGTCCAGAATGATCTGCCACTGCAAGACGCCGCACTCTTCATTGTTCAGCAATGCGGCCATGTCCTCAAACTGGATGTACTCCCCGTCCCAGTCAAAGCTGACTCGCCTGTCACGCCCTTGCAGTCGAAGAATGCGAAGATACGGCCAGTCTTCCGCGGGAATCTTGTCCCGTGAAGACTCAGGCAGACGATGAACCGATCCAATATCGCCAGTAACATATCTTACTAGCGGATTTCGCAGACGCGAAAGCGACGTCTGCACAACCATACCCGACTCTCCTTCAAGCAGCGGCTGAGCAGTCTCATCGCCCGGAGCAAGCGACGACGGAAAGACCTCGAGCAGCATCGCCCTCGTGTCAAAAATCAGGTCCTCCTCGCTCGTCGTGCTCTCGCGCCCGGTAATGTCGGGGCTGCTTGCCGCCCACGGCCCGGCCTCTGCACTGCCCAGGATGGAATAGATCTTGACGGACTTGAGCGTGTCCTTGATGTGTGCTCTCTGCGCGGACGTGAGCACCTCGGAGGTGTAGATAATCTTATCAAGCTTGATGAGAGCGCGCTCCTCCTCGGTGAGGGTCGAGATGTGGTGCACCATCTGGACAATCTGGCCGCTGTCTCCAACCAGCACGTTGATATGGTATTTGGCCAGCAGTTTGGCAACTTCGTGGGGAGGCATGAAGTTGCCGGCGCTGAGAACCGAGGCCCCGGCATTTTCCATGATTTCAAGCATGAGATCCAAAGACCTGAGTGCTCTTGTTCAGTATCTGCTCTCGCACATCGTGAGTTTTCATAGCAACTCACCTGTAGAGCTCACCCGCACAATGAGTCGTCAGCGCCCAATCTCCAGGTCCGAGGACCCCAATCGTCCTGAGGAACTGCCCGAAATGCGCCCTTTGCCTGCGGTTCTCGAACACGTCCGTCCCAAAGAACAGCGGCTTCGAACCAAAGCCTCCGCCGGTGATGCTCGCATATACGCTCTGACGATACGTATTATGAGGATCAGCATCGTTGACGAGGCGCTGGATGGTGTTGTAGCTGACTCTGCGGTTAGAGGAATCAGCCGGCCTGAGGTGAGAGGTTCAAGTGCACTTACAGGTCCTTCTTCCATATGATGGGCCGCGAAGACAAGCCATCGTTTGCTGCACATTCCTCATTCTTTGCCTTTCCTCTCAGCGCCTGAACGGTCTTTTGGTCGGGAGGATATTGAATGTCCTGCACGTAGAAGGGATGGGCTTTGGCAATGGCCAACACCTCGCTCAGTTGAAAAGGTTCAGACGCCATAGTGAGATGCAATTTTGGAGATTGCTACCGGTTTCTAAGATTTCAGCTATGTCTTGAGTCAAACAAAGATTGAATAGAGGCAGATCAACATTTACAGCGTAGAAATACGATGTCAAAGCGGTCTCACGTCAAGAAGACGATACTGTGCGAGAAGGCACTGTATTATTACCGAGACCTTTTCACCCATCGAGAAGATACAGAGCCTACTACGAATAAAAACCCCAACTTGATAATGGTCAAAATGCTTTCTTTTTCTCGTAGAACAGGTGGTCAAGTTGAGCCACGCCCACAGTCCAGTCTCACACTGAGACATGCATACAAAAAAACACATTGTAATTTTTCTTGCAGAGAATCCAAGAGAACAGGGAGGAAAGCAAGAGCCGAAAACGAGAGAGGCCTCATTCTCAGCTGGATACAATTATCATCACCTCCCGAGCTGCTTATGGGAGTGACTTTAGGTGGTGATGAGAAATCTCGCCATGTCTCATGCGGACGAGACAGCATCCGGGGGTTATGAAAGACATTGTCTCAAACTGACCGCCGTTATTACGATATACACGAGAACTACGGTGCCTCCGAATTGTGATAGACAAATGAGAAGGCATACTGGCAGCTGGCAGGCATTAAGCGTGACGCAACTCACCATTCGTTCGGCAGAGACCCTTGCAGCACAGCAGGATTCAGCTCCATTCATCCCAGCCACTCCCACCGTCTTGTGGAAACTGTCTCTGAATCGGGTCGCTTCGCGCGCTTCTATTCGCGAAACTAGTTGTACGGTAAGAGCTGTGCTACCATGTAATATAATATCCAAAGATGTGCACCGAGATGGCGCTGTCAAGCTGAAAATAAGATTATGCCCTGGGGTTACATTTTCTCCGCATGTTCATCTCGACATCTCCGATTGATTGCTCGCACAACAGATCCAATAGCACCTGAGACTATCGAAGCCACCTGAAAACAACCCAGCCATTCTAGTATTACAATTACATAGTTGCTTCATACCTCACAAGCAACGAGTCCAAGGGTGACTGCTCTGCTCATCCCAGTATCTCAAACCAAGCCCTTCCTCCTCCTCCGACACACCCCTGGCTCTCTCAGTTTCCGTCTCCCATCTCCGTCTCTATCCGCGTCCATGTCTCTCCCGTCTGCCTACTCTTTTATAGCCAGGCCAGTCAAAGGCACAGCATCCCACCTCACCCGACGCAGATGCCGCTTCGGGTCCCTGACGTGATTCCGCGCATGCAGCCACCGTCGATTGTCAATCATGATGATGGACCCCTCGGGAAGTACTTCAGGCGTCAGATCCAGCCTCGCCATCGAGTGGCTTCCTCTCGCTTCCGCGCCCTGCTGCTGCAGCGCCTGTCTCAGTTCCCCCAGAGCCGCGGCCGCCCGCTCGCTCAGGGGCGTCAGGAGATCCTCCCGGAAGCGCATCCTCGTCAGCCGGCCCTCGCCGTCAGCCAGCAGAATGCTCGCCACAATATCCTCCTGACCGGGACGCTTGACGAACTCGGGCGGCGTGCGGACGAGGAACTCGGGCCTGGCCAGGGCCGCCCTCGCCTCGGGCGACAGCAGCTCGCTCAGCCGCTCGACGTTCATGACCGACAGCGTCCCGCCGCCGCACCGGTCCGGCCGCAGCACCTGCAGGGCAAAGTAGCGCGGCGGCGGGTCCTCGTAGCTGCAGTCCGTGTGCCAGGGGAAGTCCTCCATTGTCTCGGAGCGCGCCTGGCAGTTGGCCGTCTGGAAGCTGGTCGACGACGGCACAACGTCCCAGAACCAGCCGCGGGTCGCGCTGTGCGAGATGGGCAGCTGGTGGCCGTGGTGCTGGTGCAGGCTCCGCAGCAGCCGCTCGAGGTAGCGGCTCTGGGGGTCCGCGAAGCCGAGGCTGACCTTGAGGATGCCGCGCTGGCCCAGCGTCTCCGCCACGCTGCGGACGTGACCGGGCTCCTGGGCGTAGCTGAGATCGGGGGCCTCCAGGCGGGGGACCATCTGCGAGATTTGTTGGGCTGACATGCTCGTGGGAGCAGTGGCTGTACTTGTGTGGACGGCAGCAGCCCGAGAGTGACGGGGGTACTGATGGCGGAGGGCATGATGACGAGCAGCACCATGTACGAGTAAACGGTGGACTGCTGTGAAGCGGTTCGATGCAGCACGGGGATGCATGATGGATGATTGCTTGATAGCGAGTAACAATCGGCGATACTATAACGGGAGATGAATGGTGGTGGATGAGCAGATGGACACAAAATCTTCTGCTCTGTATGTAGGTTGTGGATGGACGCAATTGCCAGGTAATCCATCCTCATCCCGATGAAAAGGGGTTATTTATCATGGCCATGGTGTTACTTCCAGCTCGTGACAGCACCACGAAGCCTCTCACAACAAGTAATATCCTGTTCTTCCATGCCCCCCTGTCCGGTTCACACACAGAGACGGATGATTTCATTTCCCGGACAGCTGCCATCACTTCCTGACTAGTATCGGGTTTCTCCTAGACGTACTGTACGGGGACGATACACATGTGATGATAGTTCTGCTAGTACTACCTACTACTACCGCTACTCCCCTCCAGCTGAGTAAACTTCTGAGACAAAGACCCTCTCAGCTCAGCCCCATGTCCCTGCCCCTGCGCATCACAGAGCAGAACCAAGCCCCCCCATGGCTAACCGCACAGATCCGATCATTGCTACTCCGCCAGATGCCCAGTCCCAGCAACTGCCCCTGCACGACGTGGTACGTCCCAATCAGGGGGCACCGCATCTTCTCCCCGCACGCCCTCAGCACCACGTCATACAGACGGGGCACGATCCGCCGCTGTACCACGCAGCTGCGCTCCAGCCCGAGATTCGGGTCCAGCTGGCGCCGCAGGGCAGCCGTCCACTCGTCGTTGCTGAGGTCCTCGCCGAAGACGATGCCGTCGCCCTTGCCGCTGCGGATCGGCTTCAGGAGGAACTCGTTGCGCAGGTGCGGGTTCTCTTCTGAGCGCATCATGAGACTGTTCAGCTCCTGGGACCCGGGGAGGAGAGTGTTGGCGATGCCCCTGTCGAGAACCATGGCCTGCCTCTCGGTGATGACGTTGAGGGCGACTTGCTTCTGTAGTTCCTGCTTGACGATGCCGAGCATCCGCTTGTCGTGGACCAGCAAGATGGTTCTCATGTCGTTGAAGCAGCGTAGGCTAAGCTCCCGCAGCATCTCAGGCCTCATGGCAAGCAACTCGCGCTGGTGAAGCTCGAGCCCAACCTGGTAAATCTCCTCGACGAGCTCTCCCTCGCTTGTGAAGAACAAGGAAGACACGTCTGGAATGGCAGCGCCGCGCACGGGCTTCTTGAAGACGGCACAGAGCGTATAGCCAGCCTTGCTTCTGGGGTCTGTCACCAGCCTGAGGTCTGCGAGATCAACTATACGCGGAGCATAGCCCAGGCGGCGTCGTGCGGCATCGACAAACATGTGGATGTCAAGCCCAGGTTCTTCGCCTTTGACCAGATGAACAGGACGGTCTCGCCGGAAGAGAGTAAACAGCCCATCAATAAGCTGTCAACCCTCCATGTTAGAAGCGAACAACCCAACGAGCTCTGGATACTATGCTTACCTCCTTTGGTTCCGTGGCACTCACAAGTCCATTACTCTTCACGCCCATCTCCTCCAAGCCCAGCTGCCCATACGCCGCATGCATAAACCCATTAAACGAGAACCGCGCATTAATCTCAGTAACCCGAAAGTTCTCAATCAGGCCGCCATCTTCGCCCTTGACTTCCTCGACTAGGAAATCAGGTCTCCAGGAGCCTCTGCAAGCTGTGTAATGAGGCAACATCCCAACAACCGACTGCCACTCGACAAACTGCTCACATATCAGCTTCATTCAACAAACCACCAGGGCAAACACAGTCAAACCTACCTTTAAAAGCTCCTGCTCCTTCTCGCCGAGTGGCATCCTCCCCGGAAAATCCGCCGCAGTGTCAGACCACCATCGGTCTACTATATCCGTAATCGAGGCAACCAGCGCATCGTTCAGCTCCTGCAACTGCTCCTTATGCTTCTCGTTGACGAGGATCGGTCGAGGGCAGTACGTGCTGTAAGACCCCTTGGGCCACAGCGAAGGCGGGCAAAGGCGCGTGAGCTCGGCCTTGATCGACTCGTGCTCCGATTTGTAAACGGCTTCGTCCACGTTTGCGCTTGATACGCTTTCGTATCCATCAAGGCCGCGGCCGAGATGGACCTGCGTAAAGGTTTCTGAGAGTGAATTTGTCTCCATATTGAATACACTATTCGATATCAAAGAACTTGACAATTGAGGTTGTTGCTACACCCATATCGGCCAACACATTCTACGACTTAAATAGCCTTCTTCTCGTACCAACAAACGTTCCATGTTCCATGCAATCACAGTACTTCCAATCCCCTACCCCCTGTATATCCCACGACCCCCATATCCTTTCCCAGATCCTCATCATACCCTGCCCAGGATCAGCGCTTCAGCTTGCCTCCATGTCGATCAGATCATCTCCAAAGACAGTACTAGTACTCCCCCCAAATGACCCTGGTATATCGACGCCATCACAAATACTACGACTGCTATACTAGTTTCCCCCTAGATCAACAAACGCCAGGCGCATCTTTCCTCGACCCCGGTCACCATCCCATTTCCAATTCGGCCAATGCCCACCAACCGGACCAGGATCACTCAACTTTCCTCTCTCTCTGCCAACACCCCCTTGCATATTGATCTCAGACATTGCCAGCCAATAACCGGTTTCGGGGAGACGCCAAGTCGAGTGACAAGAATGCGTTAGTCAGATGGGCCTGTCTACATACACTCTCCCAACGTCATACTATCGCTGGGAACTGCCTCGGGCCGGGCCTAGTCGGGGTTGTCTCGGGGGTCCCGACGAGTGCCGATGGTGAGGCCGTGGACGGAGTGCTCCGTGCTTGGGCTTCCTTGGTTCACATTGATCATCTGTGATTACTTGGTTCATATTCATCATGTGTGTTAACTTGGTATCAGCAGCGCAGATGGCCTGAGATGTGATGCTACGAGACGGATTTGCATATCACGGGGATGGAATGAGCATGTGTAATGGATGTATAGATATCGTATGATTGAGATGCTATGGTTTCAAAAGAGATGAAGAATGCCATTATAGCCCATCATGACGGCTCCATCTCAGCATTACACCCCTCAACACCACCAATCCCAACCATCCGTATTCTCAATACTCCTCTGCAACGGCGCCGCCAGCATCCGAAACTCCTCCACAACACTCCCAGTCATCTTCGTCACCACCTCCGTCGCCCTCTTCACCACATCCTCCTCATACGGCGGCCCAAGCCCCGTCTTGAAGATATGGCTCCTCTCCAACAAGCCCACCGCCAGCTCAAGACGAAGATAGTCCACCAACGCAACAACACTCACATCATCCAGCGCAGGCGTCGCCGCAAGTGCAATCCCCATCTCCGCCCTGAGTTCAGCACCTTCCAACCCCTTCTGCAGCGTATCAAACCTTCGAGCATACGGCTTCTGATCAGCCACAATCTCTTCAAGCAGCTTCACCACTCCCTCCGCACATCTCGCAACAGTCTCCTTCGCTTCGTCCGGAGTAGCATGGCTCGATCGAGGCAAATCCAGCATCCGAATCCTCAGCCCCAGCGTATCCGGAAGAACCGCCGGCTTTCGGTTCGGATCAGCCTGCCACGCAGGCGTCCTCAACCCGTTGATCCTTTCCACAATCCTGCCCCAGACCCGACTGTCGAGGTTATACTCGGCCGTATCCGTCATGAACGCCTCAAACTTGGCCAATTGCCCTTGCATGAGAACAGCGTCCGCAATGTCAAAGATGTACGCGTCCATTGACTGATATCCTCCTCTCTTTTGAATCTCACCCCTTTCCACTTCCGACTTCACTGTACGAAGATACTGGAGGATTCTCCAGAACAAAATCTTCATGTCAAAACCACCATCGCTGCTCCACATATGCGACCAATGTTTGCCCGCGTTTATGTACGCAAGCTTCTTGTTGTCCCTCACGGCCTGGGTAATGGCAGTGAGCCACTCCGGAGGATTCGTCCGCAGCAAGAGATAGTCCATCGCCAGATCTGCCCACTTGTCAGGAGTTTCCGTCTGCATGATGTCCAGAAGCTTCTCCAGTGAAGACGGATACAGGGGGATTGCGGGAAGCTGATCACCGTCGGGTAGACTGAAGCCGTTCTTTTTCAAGAATACGCTCATCCATCGTTTGTTGGTCTCTGCCGAGGCGTCCAGCATAGTAAAAGTGATTTCCTTCAGTGCTCGACCCTCATCCGACTTCCAATCCATCCTACGGCCCGCATCCAGGATGAGGCTCATGATGGGAGGAACCGTAGCCGTCCCAATTCCGTCTTCCCATATCTCCGGTAGATCATCTTCCGGCCTTAAGCTATCCCAGTCCGTCACAGGCTGTGACTCGTTGACCGAAGACGCAATGGGCACGGCGTATTCGCGAAGCGCATCGAATATCCGCTTCTTCACCGCCGAGCTGGTAGCACTATCCTTGATTGCCTCCATCAGCCCCTTGACAGAAGCCGTGCGAACGTCGACATGGCTCGACCTCTTCAAGATCCTGATATTGAGGTCCACCGCCAGACTCGGGTCGACAACAGGAGACTCCCTCAGCAGCTGCGCCAGCATCTTGATCGTGGTGATCTTGACAAGCGGCGCCTTGCCCGCCGGCGCATCATCTCCAGCCTCCTTGTCCGCTTGTAGGTCCTCCCGTGCTTGTAGTCTATCCAGGATGGCATTCGTGAAGCTCTCAAAGAAGTCCTTCGCAACAGCCGGGGAAAGCTTAGCGAGAATTCCTCGATTGAGAACCACCCGATGCCACGAGCTCTCACCTGGATTCTCCAGGATAAGCCGTTGTATCAGGGGAGTAGCCAGCGAAGGATCCTTTCCGTCCAAGATGAAGCTGATGATGTTTTGAAACTCCCAAAACGGCTTTTTCATTGGGGAATTCTTCTTGATGCTCTTCAAAATCGATTCTGCCAACTGAACGAGGAGACCCGTCGGTGTATAGTACTTCAACCCAGCCAACACACCAAGGGGCTGCTCAAGTGCGACATATGGGGTCTTCTCGGACCTCTCCAGAAAGTCTTGGTCAAGATACACGGCTGGAATACGCACTGCCTCCGCGTGAGGGTACGGCGTCTTGAGCAACGACCTGTCGGAACCATGCTTCATGTTCATTGCCAGAATTGCCGCGGCTGCATAAGCGTCTGCACTCTTCCCGCTCAGCTTCCTCTGTGATTCCAAGAACAAGGCCCAGAAGGAACAAGGGCGAGGCTTTGCAGGAACCACGGCCTTGACGTCCCCGAATATCGCGCGCTGTGCCTTGATAAACCTGGCCGTGCTCTCTTCCGTCGGCCGACTCAGCAGAACGTCCAGAAGGACCGGTGCAAGAGCTTTGTCCTTCTCCGGCTGCGAAATATGGTCGTATTCAGGGTCGGGATTCCACTCAATCGGCTGCATATGCTCATCCTCGCGTACGTCAGGAAGGGATGGCTGAGGCCGTTCGTCTACATCATCGTTGATCCCAACCTCATACTTCTGCACCCCAACGCTCTCAAACACAGGCCACCAGAACCGCTCGGCTTCATCTGGGGACATGCGGTCCTTGCTCAAGGCGACGGTCGCATGACGCCAGGCCCTTTGAATGCGCTTCTTGCGCTCCTCGCCCGGCATCTGGATATACAGCTGCAGAGCCGTGGACCAACTATCCACAAATGTCCCAATGGCCAACTGGGCCGCCTCATCGACTTCGACAGGCTGCAGCGCCGTGGAAGGGCCCATAAAGACGACCGCCTCAATCCGTGCCTGCCCATACGAGAGATGCGCCAGAGCCTCGCCGAAATAGCTAGACAACTGCTGGAGAGTGGCCCCCTTGGGCCAAATCTCATCCACCGTGACCAAGGCTGGGGTTTCCCGCCGGCGAAGATCTGCCCAAAGCGAGTCTTGAAACTCGGCCAGGTGGTTGAGAAACCTGATTGTATGCCCGCGTAGCTTCTGAGGCTCCGTAACACGTAGGGAAGACAAGGTGACATGGGGTGTGAGAGGTTCAAACCGGTCGCCAACGGGACCAAGATGATCGGACAGCATCTTCTCCAGCATGGCAGAAGTTGGCTTCCACACGGCCTCATACAGCGAGTCATCCGACATCTTGGTCCGGTCTTGGAAGTCATTGACCCAGTTGAGGCGTAGACAAACAACACGTTTAATCAACTCAAACGTGGGCTGCCAATCCCGCGGGCTGAAGCTAGGTTCGTTCACTCCCATGCTAGCCGTCTCAAATAAGATGCTTAAGACGGCATTCGCAGATTGTATCCTCATGGTGAGTTTGTCAACGGTCAGCTCGTCCTTCATCTTCTTATGCAGCACAGCCAAAACATCTTCTCCCTCTCTGGTCAGGAGGCTTTGCTGGCTATACAGCTCCTTGATCGTCAGGGGATCCTTGTTGAACCGCCGTGCCCAGCGAAGCGTTTCTGCGTAGAGTTCCAGATCCCCCGTTGCCACGCTCAGGTCCAAGGCAGAGAGGGCAGCTTGCGATCGGTCTTCGAATGAGCGGCCTTGAGTCGCCTTCTTCATCCTCCTGGAAACTTCTTGACGAGCCTCAGCTCTCATGGCGTCCAGCTCTGCAGACGAGAATGCGGAGACGGCCGGACGCCGGATTTGGCTCAGCAAAAGGGCCCGCACAACGTGACGGTCAGCTACCTCACGTTGTTCAGGGTCAGGCCTTTGATAGAGGAACCTTTGGGTAAAGCTGCTGGTCCTCCCAATGTCTTTCCCTGCTCTTTGGACTTTTTCCCACAAAGACAAGGCCTCTTCCGCTGGCAACAGGAAGAAGATGTCGGACTGCCAACCGAACGACGACTTCTTCTCAAGCTCCGCATGCTCCAGGCTGGTGGGCTCTCCGATATCAACCCGGTTTCCGGCCGTGTGCTTCAAGAACAAGCGTAGAAGCTGGTACCTCCGGACCTCGCCAACGTTCCGCAGCAGATCTAGCAGCGCATATTTGGTGACCATTGCCTCGGGCAGAGCAGAGAACAGCGTTGGCAGCATCTCCGTGTATTCAGCCCTTGCGCGTGAGCGATTCCGTGAGCGATTCCACACCTCGACCAGACGGGTAATCATCGTTCTAAAATAGTGTTCGGACCCTTGGAAGTTCTTTTGAAATGCCGAGCGCTCCTTCAGGCCCAGTATAAGACAAGTCCAGAAGCGTAGAGTGGTGTCGTTGGATATCCTGCGCCGTGAAAGGAACCGCTTTCCCAGCGGATTAACAACAGCATCAAACAGGGTACCGGGAGAGACTCCTAGCAGGTTTTCACTGTCGAGGAATCTTTCCAGAACCTGCAAGCCATACTCTGTACGGTGGAGGACCAGAGGCCCGATCTTATCCAGAAATGCTTCGCCGGTGATTTCCTTGCGCCGCAGCTCCTCGTCGTAATGGCTCTCGAAGAACTCGAAATCCGTCACAACAGACGCGCCGTGCCTCTCCTGGAGCTGCCTCTTCTGGTCCTCCTCCCACTTCACTCTGAAAGCACCGCCACAAGCAGGGAGCAGCTTCAAATAGATCTCCCGCAACGGACGACCATCCAATGCAACGCCCTCCGCGCTATCCTCGTGTTGCCCCCAGAGCAGCTCCAGCAGCTTCTCCATCTCCCGCTGTCGTTGTTTCCGACCTCCCTGCGCACGTGCTGTACTGCCCAGCAGGCCAAGCAGAAGCCGCACATTGTCGACACTGAGCTTTGCCGCCAGCTGAGCGACTCCCCTGGCTCCGCCCGCAGCTTCCCATGCATTTGCAAATGTCTTTTCCCTGCGCAGGTGGCGATGCAAGTGCTTGATGGCCAGCTGCTGGGCATTGACGCAGAGCTCTTGTCGGATCACCGCCACAGTGACCTCGGGCTGATTGGCGACGGAGGGCCATAGACCGAGGACGATGGGCGGGAGAGTCTCTGCGGCAACGAGGGAGATGAGCTGAGCGGTAAGGGAAGACGTGGCAGCCGGGTTGCTGTCGAGGACATGGCGGAGGTGAAGCGCCTGCTCTCGAGGCGTGGCGTCCCGGAGGAGCTTCACGTCGAGCTCGCCTCTATTCGCCATGGCTGGGGATTGTGGTGCGGAAGAGGTTCGTGGACGGTGAGGGGAGTTGAAGAGTGCACACCAACAATCAAGGCCGAGAGTCCGTCTTTATATCGTCACTCGCATCAACTCTCAATCCGTTCAATCCGACCAGCGAACCATTTGATACGAAGCCAATGACGCATCTGGGATTGGTTGACGGTCTGTCGATTCATCATCATCCGGGCAACCTCATAAGGCTGACCGGCTCTCTGCCCGTTTGAGTCAGACTCCAAGCTCCGCCACCATTCTTCAGCTGGCCGCTAATCCACCCATTCATGCAGGCAGAGCAAGCCCCGCAAAGAGGAAGTCTGGGATCATACACAAGACACAGCTGTTGGCAGGTTCAGCTGTTGGTGCAGGGGACTCTCGAGAGGAGAATACGAAGAGGCCAGGCAGAAGCCGGCCAATGAGTCAATGCCGATGATGGCTGCGAACCGAGGCCATGGGTCAATATATTAATGTACTTGTACCTGCGCCCCAGGCACTGGAAATGGTTTGTAGTTTCGGGGTGTGTTCGGCCTACCAAAGGAATACAGATCTGCATACTATGTACGAGACATTTATTCAGCCAGGGTGTGTGGATTTGTGTCTGCAGCAGGCTGTAGAACAAGACGGCTTAGAGATGAGGTTATCTAACCACAGATGAAAGCATTCATCCATCACCCTCCGTATAAGTAAATTTCCACCACCTCAGCACTTGCATATACTCAAAACCCCCATTTGAACGTCAAGCGTATATGCCATTGACAATTTCTCTAGCTACTGCCCAGTATTAACATGTGAACTAAACAAACAAGACCATATACCTACTCCCTCTGCCAAAGGTATCCAAACGGAATCTTCACAATATACAAACCCCTTAAACCATACTCCAAATCCCCCCAAAAACCCAATCCCCCTACAACTTCGCCTTCTCCCCCTTGTACTTTTTCAAAAGCTCCGCCACCGCCCGCCTCGGACTCTTCCCATCCACATGCCCCAGGAACGGGTTCCCAACCTTGAACCCCAGCATGTCCACCAGCCGCGGCGGCATCTCGTCCAGCTTCTCCCAGTCCACCGCCAGGATCAGGTTCTCCATCGGCCGGATCCACGGCTGGCAGTACTGCGCCGTCAGCGCCAGCCTGCTGCCCTCGCTCCGGTTCGCCCCGCCCCCGTGCCACAGCGTGCTCACAAAGAAGAGCACGCTGCCCGCCGGCATGATGATGGGGACGGCCTCTTCCGGCTTGGCCACGCGGCGCGAGTCCCACAGGTGCGAGTCCGGCACGAGGACCGTTGCGCCGTTGGTCGCCGTGTAGTCGTCCAGAGCAATCATCACGCCCTACATATTCCACATCAGCCCACATCACCAAGGGACATGGACCATAACCAAGACAGAGATACGCCAAGGCAATCATGTAAAAAAGAAAGAAAAAAAAAAAAACTCACCGTCCCAACAGCCTTATGCGGCCTCTCCATGGTAACATACCCATGATCATAATGCATCGTCTGCCTCTTCTCCCCCGGCAAGATGTTGATGCTCTGAAACGAATTGATCAAGTACCCCGGATCCAGAAACCAGTCATTCAGCGCAAGCACATCCTCGTGCAGCACAAACTCGTCAAACACCCGCGACTTGTCCGCCAGCGCGTACAGCCGCTGCGTGCGGAACCCCTCAAACGTGTTGCGCCCCTTGGCCGCCGCCGGCCCCGCCGTCTTCGGGTCCGCGCTCAGGCGCGCCACTTCGGCCTTTGCGGCGGCGACCGACGACGGAGAGAAGGCGTTGCGGATGACGACGTAGCCGTGCGCGTTGACCTCGTCGATGAGGGACTGGATGCGCGGGGAGGGCGGCGAGGACGGCGTGTAGCGCGAGAGGCGCGCGTCGGCGCCGGTCTCGCTGGGGATGGAACCCCCCGAGAGAGGTCGTTGGTAGGCCATTGCTGTATTATAACAGAGTCACTCAGAAACCACGATCAAGTAACCCAAGTAAATATGTAAGACTTGGAAATGATAGAAGAAAAGCGGTCTCACTCTGACAAGACTCGCAACGGGGCAGGTCTCGCTCCCCTTATATGCATCACTCGGCCCCCATATTACCCCAGACCCCATATAAGCTGATTCCCAAAACTCCACGGCCTCAACCATCATCACATGCGGGGAGGGGGAAAGGCACCGAAAAAGCATCCATCAGCCGGCCTCGGTGGGGTTCCGGGAACACGCTCACCAGTCGCCGATAGCCTATTCGCAACTTGAGGAGTAGCAACTCCGCGGTGCTGTTTGTTTTAAAGTTGAATTCCTATCCTAGAGATGACATACTATCCCCTTTTCGCCAACCAAAAGGCCAAAAGGTCCAATGTGCCCAACGGGCGTTACAATACTTACCTCCCTTACAAACTCTCAAAGGTACGAGACAGCATGAGAAAAGTTGAAAGTTTAGTTCCAGGCCCAATCATCTTCTTGGGGTGGCACGAAATAAGGGCTTACATGTCGAACCATAATACCATCCCGTGCGAGCTGAGGCGCTTCAGATCGTCTATTAGCTCCTCCAGACGCAGCATGCGGGGGAACACACTTGATGACACCTCAGCTCTCAACTAGTAATAGCCAAGAGCAGCCGTCATCAACTAAGCCGCCTCAATATCATACTCTCCACAACAAGGACCAACTCCTCGGCATGTCAAGCACTTCACTCTTAAAACGACCACGAAGTTGATGTGATATAATACATCCATATGTTCGCTATATTTGGCTCATGTTACCATGTATAAACAATAGGGGGCTTTGTACATTCCCGCCCCAAAGACATTCCCAAAGACATCAATTTTATATACAAGAAATCTCGTCAACCTTTTTCGTACACCCGCTCTCCGTCGCCTCGTCTCTCGTCCAAGCTTAGTTGGAGCAGACGCCGTTCTTGCAAGAGTAAGGGTCAGAGCAGTCGTTGTCGTTGCCGCAAGAAGCACCCAGGCAGTGTCCCTCCCAGGAGCAGGTGGGAGCAGGAGTGCTGCCGGGCGCACCGCAGACGCCGCCGTTGCAGGTGAGATCGTCGGAGCAGTCGTCGTCAGTGCCGCAAGAGGCACCGGCGCAGTGGCCAGCCCAGGAGCAGTTGGAGGGAGGAGGGGGAGGAGGAGGAGGAGCGCTGCTGCCGCCAGAGATGCCAGCCTTGATGACCTGCTGGTAGTTGCCGTTCTTGACAGCGAGCTGAGCCTCCCAGAGCATGATACCGCCAATGTTGGGAAGGTTGAGGTTGGAGACGCCCTGGTAAGCAGACAGCAGAGTGCTGGAGGAGACGAAGCCCGAGTCACCGTCGGCACCGCTGGCCAGAGCACCAATGAAGAGGGTGGCGTTGCCAATGTTCTTGCTCCAGTTCTGGACGGCGGTGTTGAAGCCAGACTGGGCAATGTTGCAGTTGCCGTTGTTGTAGAACTGGACCCAGATGTAGTCGGCCAGCTGGCAGACGTTGAGGGGCTCCGAGGCGTCGGGGAACGGGCACTGAGGAGCAGCAGTCAGGTAGTACTTCTTGCTGGGGTCCTGGGCGAAGTTGGACTTGAAGCGCTGGGCCATGGCCAGGTAGCCAGTGGGGTTGCCGGTCTCGTTGTCTGCAAAATTGTATCAGTAAAAGGCTCGGGCTAAAAGTCGTCTTCTTCACTCACCCATATCAACACCGTCCAGCTTGACGCTGCCAAAGGGACGGAGAGAGGGGTTGGCGGTACCGCCCAGGAAAAGGTTCCAGACGGTGTCGGCAATCTGCTGGCCCTGGGAGTCGCCGGTCAGAGTGACGGCCGAGAAGTCGACGGCACCACCCATGCTGAGGATAACCGGCTTGCCGGCAGCCTGGCAGGCCTGGATGGCGGGGACGAGAGGAGTGCCGTCCTGGAGGTTGGTGGCACCGGCAGCCCTCTGAGCGGCGGAGGGACCGCCGAGGGTGCTCAGAGAGAGCTCGGGGTACCCACCGCCGGCGAAGAAGCGGCTGAGGAAGGCCAGGATGACAATGTCGTAGGAGGGATCGGCGCAGACTTGGGCGAGCGTGGTGCTGTCGTCCTCGGCACCCCAGTAGACGACGACCTTGCCTCCAGCCGCACGCTTCTCCATAGTCGGTGCGGCATAAGCAGCAGTGGCCAAGAGGCCGGCGGCAGCAGCCAGTGCTTTGCTGAAGAACATGGTTGAGAGAATGTGTATGTGGTTGTATGTATATATACAGTCCAAAAAGAAAGAAACAGGCCACGAGGTATGTACAGAGGCCGAAGAGAAAGATATACCAGAACTTCAACTGCTGCTGCTGGTGATGAGATTGAGTCCAGAGAAGAACTTGCTTTCATCGATAGAGAGCCGGCGATGGCATCTCTATTTATCCATCTTGTCGACGACAGATATCGTTCCCAGGGTTCTCTCATCAAACCGCCAACAGCCCAGTGGTGAAACAGCTGACAGTGTAAGCGTCCCCGAAGCAGACAAACCACACACCCGATACGGCAGTCGAGAAGACTTGGCCTAGTTGACAATCCGGAAGGTGGCTCCAGGCCCGGCTTACACAAAGCCGCCTTGGCCATCTCCGGCAGGCTGGACGAGACCCGGGCGGCGATGGTCCAGGGCAGACAGCTTCTTAGCGCACCAAGTCTCGAGGACACCATGCCCTCCTGGGGCAGAAGCGTGTGTGTGTGTAGATGGGGGACCACTTTCACCACCACATCTGATACGGAACGACATGCAGGAACATGATTCCATGGACATTAGACAACGTTACATGGCGATGAGCCGTGACAGCTTCACGAGCGAAGTACCGATGCGGAAGCCGACGAGGTTGAGCAGCAGATGCCTCACTCGAGACGGAAAAAATAAACAAATGAAAACACACCACATCATGAGATGAAGGTGGGGGAAACCGGTCCGCGATGCTCTCTGCCCATGGTTCGTCGACTGCTCAGAAGCGCGCAGACCCGGTCAAGCTGGGTGACAGAACGCACACAGATTCTCTCGTCCACGGCGGCGAGGGTTTCATTCCGCCTCAGCCCGGAAACTCTTCACACCAGACTGTAGCAGCGATGCCGGGGCAGCCTTACAAGTACATCCAGACGGCGAATGAGAGCATCCAGTACCTGACCCGTGTTAGCAGTGAGCCCAAAAGACTGCCGTTTGTGAGACGCTTATCTGGGCCAGGGTCCCTCGGCAATGGCGCTGGTGGGAACGGGGACCTGGGGACAGGGCCAGATTGGGCAGGTAAGTAAAGCAGAATTGAATCAAACGCCCACGTTGGGGGTCGTCAGCACCGAGGTGCAGCCGGCTCGAGTCCAGTGAGCTCGCCGTATTTCAAGAAACTTCCTGTTAAGTCTAAGAGTTGAGGGCCTCATGTGCCATCGCGTGAATGCAGAAACTCATTTAACCGCGTTGCATCTGATCGGCGGACCAGGGCCGCGAGTCGATTGTGTCGCATCGCGCGCGAGTTGCCCGTTATTAGTGGGAATGGATTTCTCCGTCGTTGACAGATGTATATTGGATTGCCAAATTGCACCCGGATGAACTCGTTCGCAGCAACACAAGGCGATGCTAGGCCAAGCTCGTGAGGTTGAAACAGGCACGCGCCACACAAGGCTAGGAACAATGCAGGCCGCAGCCAATGGGCAAATCTTCACTCGGGCAGAGTAGCAGTTTGTGGGGTCGCTAAAGGGAGCCAGGAACAGGACCGTAAAAGAAACCGTTTGGCGAGTTGATTTGAATGTGCGGAAGTATGCCCGCTTGCTTGTTTTCTAATCTTCCGAGGCGAGCATCACTCATGCTCACTCAGCCCGCATTGCCGCGGCATGATTCCAGTCCCCTTCTTCATCTTTGCTGCGGGTTTGGAGCTCAAACACACACCACCTTCTATATGCGGCGGATGCGGCTCTTAGGCCTTAGTAGATGCCAGGCTGGATACGAGGAACGACTCGACGTCATCAAACTCTTCCATGCAGGCCGAGTGTTGCATGCCCCTGCGCTTTATGTCAGCAAGGAACGACAACGACATGCTTCGAGGCGGCAGTTTCAACATGAGCAGTGCATGATACTGTCAAATAGCAAGCTGGACAAGAGGGTACTCACGGGTATGTCTCCAGCTTCACGTTGAAGCCCAGCTCTTTGATCTTCTTCTCAGTGGCCGTTCCCCATTCATAGAGAACCAGAGGGTCGGCATCTCCATGGCCCATGAAGATGGGAGTATCCTTGTTGGGGTTTGACTCGGGAATAAACTCCTTGAACTTGTGGCTGAGAAGCATCCAGGACGACAAGCCGACAATGCCGCCAAGCTTGAAGGGCGCCGTCAGACCAGCAAAGATGCTCATGGCACCTCCCTGGGAAAAGCCACCGAGGACGATGCGCTCAGAGGAGATGCCGTCGGCAACCTCTTGCTGAATGAGAGAGTACAGGTAGGCGCGAGACTCGAGAATGCCCTGCTCGTCTTCATCGCGGGACTTTCCATCAAGCGTTCTGCCGGCCGAGGGGCCGAGGGCTTTCTGTTGCAGGAGTAGCGTCAGACCAGACTGATTCACACATGATGAGGGTGCTCATATGAGCGGGAAAGGTCATATCATACGACATCAAACCAAGCAGGCATGGGGAGGCCCCCATTCTATATTCGACAGACAGTCAGTCAGCATCGGCCAATCGCGTTTCTATCAAGGCATGTGTATACTGTATAACGCAGATATACGCAGACAGATTCAGGTAAATAGCCAACTGACCACTGAGATGGGCATGACGCGGGCATTTGGCAGCACAAACTTGACCTCGTCCAGCCGGTGCTTCCTCTGCCACAGCTGCACGGCATCCGCCCAGCCGTTGCCGCTGTCGCCGAGGCCGTGGACGAAGATGACGGTGGCCGTGTGCCGGCTCAACGCGGGGAAGACGACGGGGGCAGCCCGGCGCAGCGAGGAGGCCATGGCGTCGCTTTCGAGGTCGTTTGACGCTGTCGTCGTCTTGGTCTGTGTCTGTGTCTGTGGCTGTGGCTGTAGTTGTGGCTGCCGCTCTGTCAGATTCAGATGCAGGTCCAGGCCCGGCAGAATGGCCAGAGCAATCGCGAGAAGCAGCGCCGCAAGAGTCAATCCCGAAACGATCGTGCGGCTGAGACCGAGGCTGACCATGAGGTAAAATTGCAAGGATGGCGAGATGCCGTGAGGTGGAGAAGCTGTTGAGAGAGCTCAACTCGGGGCATGTCGGGGCGGGGGCTGTGATTGGTTGCTGCGGGTGCAGGGGAACCCCTGTACGATTAGTGGCTTGTCCGCTGTAGCCCCCTGTATTTCCATAGGGCATTGAATGGTGAGATTCAACGCAAATGAGACGGAGATATAGTTGAGAAAAAGAAGGATGATTTAGATCAATGTAGCTTGTCATGTGTAACGACAGTCAATACTGCAAAGAAAAAGGAGGAGATTTTTAACCTGGCAGCGTTGGGCCTGATGTGGCGATGCACCTACTGACATCAATGGACAGACACACGATGCAGCCCTATCGTCTATTTCCTCTTCCAGGTCAGCATTGACCACATGCAGGCATTCATTACCCAGACGTCGAAACAATCCTCAAACAAACACACATCTTCTCCTCAACTCCATAGGCACACGTCTTCACAGCTTCATCTTGCATGTCCGCCTTTCCAACCACCATGTTCGCCTATCATCTTCTGCTGTCGAACCTCCTCAAGCACTCCCTTCATCCCAAGCTCCCCACCCCCTCTCACCGCAGGCTCCAACCCAAACATCGTCACATTCTTATCCAAGATGACAGTATCCCGAACAGATCTGATCTCAAACTTTGTTCCCGGAGCCGCCACATACTCAATCTTGTCCGGATCATCAGACAACGGCGTAATAAACGACACGCTCTCCCACACCGACGCATCAGACGGCGGATCCAAGACGAGCAGGATCCCGTTGGAGTAATGAATCGCATCAGCCATGTTGTCCGTGAAGCTCCAGGCCATCTTGGTAGTAACCGTCCTTCCAACGGCCACGTAGCTGGCCAGAGCATCTTCCAGTGAATCCGCCAGCTCGACGCCCACAGGCCCCTCGTTCAGCGGACACTCGAGAAATTCGATCCCAAAATGCTCCGTCCCAAGCTGCTCCATATCAACCTGGCCACTGAAGAGCTTGCGCTTCGACGCGGTCGACGTCCTCGGCATTGCCTGCATGGCAGCAGCAAGCAGACGGTTCTCGATCTCGCTCAAGGTGTACACCTGGTCCATCACCGCGTCCAGCTGAGCCGTCACGTTATCGAGCGAATCCGCCGGCTCCATCATAAACGCCCGCATGTAATCCGGGTTCTGCGGCGTATAGACGGAGAAGTTGCTCTGCCAAATGTTGAGGGCAAGACTCTCGCGATCCAAAGGATGAGGACGGGACTCAATTTCTGAGCTGACGCCCGTGTACTGGAAGATTTTGAACAAGACCATGCGCGCAAACGATGCCGTTGTCCAGTCGTAGAGCGACATGGCGAGTTCGAAGTTGTGAGGCGAAAAGGGGAAGAACTGTCTGCCTAGAGCCCTGATTTCCTCTCTGGTCCTCAAAGGGGCATATCTGGTGTTCTGGTAAGGTATGAACTTCTCGTCAATCATGTTGCTAATAAAGGCTGCATCTTCGGTGGTAATGTCAGGCAGACGCTTCAGACGACCCGATACCTGCTCCGAGGTGCTATAACAATCTGCTCAGAATCAGTCTAGGGGAACATCTACTCGAGAGGGTTCTCTAACCTGCCATGATGCCGGGGACTTGGACGAGACTCAGGTTGAATGTACCGTTATCGTCGATTCCAAGTGATAGGCCCAGCGGATATGGACTATATCCTAGTAACGGACACTCGAGGGAATCGCCAAGCCCTTCATGCCTCTTCAGCCACAGAGTTGCCCCATTGGCATCAAGAGCCATTGCTCCCGGTGAATGCACCTCGGTCACGTCCAGAAACCCCTGGCCATCGACAATGAGCCGAGACGAGATGCCATGGCCACCGCGTAACATTTCAAGCGAATCCCCATCGCTGAACCAAAGCTGTGATGCTACCAGTATCCGAACAAGCTGCCACATTATATCCGATGTCGTCGCAAGCAGAGCAAAGCTCGTCTACTCAGAATCTTCTTCGCGAGTTAACAGAAGCCAGCGGCCTGACAACAATTTGTCCATGTTCTTATACATGCATAGGTACGCAATACAGCTATACAACGTAAAACTCTGAGGACCGCTCAGCATCCCCTATTTCTTTCCTCTTTCCCCTTCTCTCTTCGGCAGTTAGAATGTCTCAGTTGGCTCAACGTCAACGTGTTTGCCATCACATGCCCCTGCCACTGTGGGTATGTGAGACATCGGATGTGTTCCGTTAGGCTCGCGGTTCGCACGCAAAGTGAATGACTTGACGTATCAGTATGACCGATACGAAGGCATACAGACAAAGCGGTCACAGCACACACCAACTAGAGCCATTGTCATATATCATAGATGGAGGTGACAAGAGACGATCGCCCTCACCAGATCATCCATCACCGCTCACCGCATGGGGCGTCTGGAGAGAGCTGAGTGTCTCTGGTCGGCTGTAAGTGCAAGTAACTGCGGAGCTGAATGAGAAACAAGCGGCCACCGTTGATAGCGTCCATACAAGCAGGGATCATCGTTCAGCTGGCCAGTTTTCAGGACCAGTCTCCATGCCATCAACATCAAGCCTATGCCGTGATCCGCTAGAAACAGGGACTTTTTGTCCTTATTTAGCACAATTAAAGCAAAGAGCTTGAGAGTCATGTCTCAGAAGTCACTGGTCGATGATCAATAGCCATGGCCGAACACCGGCACTTGCTCGGAAGTATGCGCGTGTGAAAGCCGAGCCCTCCAAGTAAGCAAGTTGTCGACAGCCTCCTGTCGACTCATTCACTATTTCAATGTAATCTCGAGAATCTTCGTTTCTAAGCAATTATGAGGTGAATCGGGTTCAACTCCCGCTCCGCGTCGATTGACCAGTAATCCGCGCTTCATCGAACACGCATGCGCTTACGTGCACTTTTTCACGATCCTCCACCAAATCGCCCCGTAATCCTCGTGAACTGCCTACCCTACTATGTAGTATCTCACGTATAAGTCCAATCCCTCTCAACCATTCCTCCACAGAATTTCCACTCCACTTTCATCTCTATAAACCATCATTCAGCCTCACGCTACAGATCTCATCATCACTGAATTCAAAAACCATGGAATCCATCACCATCACCCGCTTCTCCCCCTCCCAACACGCCCACCTCATCCCCGCCATCCTCCAGATGCACATCAACTGCATCCAGTCCGACGGCGCCCTCCTCCGCTTCCACCCGCCCTTCACCCCCGCAAAGCGCCACAAAATGGAAACCTTCTGGAACGAACGACTACTCTCTCAAATCTCATCCGGTCGCCGCATTGCACTCATCGCCTTGGCAGCATCCAACATCGAGGGTAGTGACGATGTGGCTGGCATCGTAGAGCTGGGGATGCCGGACGCTGACACGGGGCCTTTTCGCGGGGACCTAGAGATGCTGATGGTTTCGCCAAAGTATCGACGCAGGGGACTGGGCGTGAAACTCATCAACGACGTGGAAGAAATTGCAAGAGAGGAAAAGAGGACCTTGTTGGTGAGCTGCAGCAAAGCCCAGTCTCCTCGCAGTATTTGTTGTCTGAAGCTGACGTGTAAGCCAGCAATTATCGACAGACGTAGGCTCAACGGCGGAGAAATATGTCTATCCTCGCTTAGGATATGCTCTGGTAAGGCACACTCTGCATTCTCTTCGAAACCCTTTGAGCTGTAAATCTCTTTTGCTCACTTACGTTATGTGTTTACAGATGGGAACAGTTCCCAAGTATGGCATCTCGCCTCTAGATGGCTCCCTAAAAGACGGCGCTTTCTTTTACAAACATCTGGCAGAACTCAATTAAGCCAATGCATATATGAGCTAGACGTACATATCAAAGATAGACTTGTATCATGTTATCGCATTCAAGAGCACCTCTCAATTTACCTCCTTGTAGGCCGCATCATGAGACTCGACGTACTCCGTCAATTGCCCGACCACCAAAGATATCAAAGACAAGGCAACCGCACTTCCCTCTCCCATCCAATCGCTCTATTCACACCCGGCTCTATCGGCAATACGAGAAATCCTCCTGCCGCAAGCCTCCCACAGCCCAAATCCTTCGCCTCTGTCACTACCAAGCCCTCAGTGGCTTGTTCGGCTCAGGGCGGTCCAATTCTGGCCCGAAGGCTACTCCACTCGGCCGAGTGGGGCACAAGCTCCGGCCGAGACGGGGGCTTGGCCAAAGAACACCCGGACAGCTTCGTGCCGACGTCCCTCCGGGTCCGGATATGGGATGCCGGAAAGACTGCCGTGAAGATGGAACAAGTCTCTTCAATGGTGAAGTGAACGTACGAAGGATTGTTTGTCTGCCTTGGCGAGGGCGATCCTTTGAAAGAGTGCCAGGTGATGTGACGGATGCGTTTTTGTGCCCCCCAATGAAGACATGTCTGGCATACGAACGTACCTTAGAAAGAAGTATATATATCAGGACGGAATCATCAGATAGAAACAAGCCTCCTCCTCATCATCATCAAGAGTCAACTTTCTTCAAACCACAACAACATTTCAATCTTCGCCATCACAATTGTAGCTTCATCTCTCACCTCCTTCCTTACACACACCAACCTCAAGCAAAACACCAACATGTCCACCCCATCCACCCCCATCGCCATCATCGGCGCGGGCCTCTCCGGCCTCACCCTCGCCCTCGCCCTCCACCGCCACTCCATCCCCTGCACGCTCTACGAGTCCCGCCCCGCCTCCCTCGACATCGGCGGCGCCATCATGCTCTCCCCCAACGCCCTCAAGGTCCTCGACGCCCTCGGCGTCTACCGGCGCATTTCCCCCCTGGGCTTCCACTTCGAGAAGCTCTACTTCCGCTCCCACGACGACGCGCCCCTCGACGACTTCGACTTTGGCTCCCGCGACAAGCACGGCTACAAGGCCCTCCGCATCTACCGCTACGAGCTCATCAACGTCCTCGTCTCCATGGTCCGCGACGCCGGCATCCCCGTAGAGTACAACAAGAAGTTCTCCCACGTCACCGCCGAGACCCCAGAGAGCGTCACCTGGGCCTTTGCCGACGGATCCTCCGCAACCGCACGCCTCCTCGTCGGCGCAGACGGCATCCACTCCCGCGTCCGCAAGCACCTCTACCCTGATCTGACCCCCAAGTTCACAAACATGATCGGCGTCACCGCCACCGTGCCCCGTGCCCAGCTCCAGGCCGGACCCGAGTATCCCCTCCCGGTGACCATCATGAGCCCCAAGCACGGTGCCTTCGTCATCGCCCCCCAGCGCGCCGACGGCTCCGAGGTTCTCATCGGCAAGCAAAAGCGCCTCGCGCAAGACTACGACCGTGCCGGCTGGGACGAGCTCATGGAGAACAAGTCCTGGTGCGTCGACTTCCTCCGCCAAGGGAGCGAGGACTTCCCCCCCATTGTCGCAAACGCCGTCTCCGACATTCCCCTCAAGGGCATCAACCTCTGGCCCTTCTACCTCGTCCCCAAGCTCGACACCTGGACCAAGGGCCGCGTCGTGATCCTCGGCGACGCCGCCCACGCGATCCCTCCCACCGCGGGTCAGGGCGTCAATCAGGCCTTCGAGGACGTCTACACGTTTGCCGGCGTCGTCGCCAAGGGGAGGGAGGAGGGCCAGCCTCTTGAAGCCGAAGGAGACGCCGTGCGCATGGGCAGGACGCTCAAGAAGTGGCAACTGGGGCGACAGGATCGTGTGGACAAGGTGCTGGAGCTGAATGACAAGCTGAACAAGAGACGACTGCCGGATGCAGGCGGGGCGGGTGACCTTGAGCCATTTGACCTGGACTGGCTGTATGGAGTGGATTTTGAAGACCTGATCGCCGAATGGGCGAGTTGATTGGTTTCCTTGAGCGTTGCTGTACTCACGAATGCCCCTTTCTCTTTTGTGTTAGCTTTTTGAGACCTGATTATCACCCAATTCGATGGAGATTCGCAATATCTGATGCCAGTATGGCTTGTTGTATATACAACATGTATCGTGCAAAGTCGCAAAGGGCTCAACACTGCGCTTGCAATCATCATCAGACCATATCACACGACGCAGCACACGCACCTTCACCACTCTATTTGCATCTTTGCATCACGTCGTCATTCAAAGCATTATCTTTCTACACCTTCCCGGAGCAGGGTCACCAGCGCCCAAGCCTCCCATTTTATAGAACCCCGTAGCTGAAAAGAAAGAAGAAAAGACGAAAGGCAATCCACGCTTCTAGTATTATTCCTAGTCATCTACTCGACCAGATAGTTGTCTGCTGCGGACTTGACGTCCTTGGAGAAAGTCACCTCCTCATTTTCTTCAATCAGTGAAACAGAAGTGACCTAAGGGGGGAATTCATTAGCAACAAGCATTCATCCGGGAACCAAAAGTAGCAAACTTACATCGACATCCACAAACGGCGTTGACTTGTTGAAACGAACAGTCATAGGGAAGAAATCATTTTCGTCATTAGTCTCTGCTTCGAACTCGAACGATCCGTTGGGGTTCTCGTCATCGACAGAGCCAATGTTCCACTCCAGTGTGTCTCCAGACACCTCATAAGCGGCGTCGAAGCTAGAAACGACGGGCTCGTTTCCCTGGTAAGGAATGACAACGCTGACATCGCGCAGGGCATCGCCGCCCGTCAGTTCGTACTCGACCGTAATGTTGTACTTGTCGGAATCCTTGTTGATCCAGACAGTAAAGGTAATGGGGCAAGCGCTCGCGTCGTCCACCTTTGGTGTAGCCCTCCATCGCAGAAGCCCGACGCCTTGGTTGACAGGGAAACCTCGAGCCGTGTTGCTCATTTGGATAACCTTGGTGCTGTTAAAGAGGTTGCGGTCGACATTGGGGTGAGGCCTGAATTGGGCACCATGTGACGGGACGGCGTGCAGGCCGAGCTTGATCTTTGTGAGGCTGGGATCTGAAACCCGCAGCGTGAGATCTCCGTTGACTGAGATGGAGTTGACTGCGCCTTCTCTCGAGAGCTTGGCGCTTATCGTCTCGGCAATCGTGACATGGATGGCATCCCGGTCCAGCGTCGATGAAATCCGCGGCTCCGGTTCGGCAGCGACCGCAGCATGTGCATGTGTGGGCGTAATGAGAGGAGCGTCGTCGGCACCGGCGCCAAGGTCTCCCCGGACCTTTTCGAAAATGTCGGTAGTCTTTGACTTCTTGCCAAGCTGCATTCCCTTTGCCTTGAGCGTCGTCGGCCTTGAGAATGGGTTAGCACCACCGACTGACAGGAGACATAATCTTGCACTGCGTACTTATTGAATGTCTTGTTCTTCTCGGCCTCGTATGAGTCGAATGCGCTTGCGCTTGGCTGGGAGGGAGGGGTGTAGGTAGGGTAGACGGGTGTCCGTGGAGCAGCGGCAGGGCGGCCACTTCTGGCGGACTCCTTGCGCTGCATTTCCAGCTGCTTCGCCTTTCGTTTGCGCTCCTCTGTAGCCTCGAGCTCTTTGTTCTGTTTGAATGTAAGCAATGGGTCGTGTCGCCGTAGCGCCGCAGCAATTGGAGCCATACCCGTGCAATAATCTCCTGGATGCGCTCCTCGTGACTCTCCATTTCCAGGAAGGTCCTGATCTGGCTGATGGTCAGGTTCTCCCGGTATCCCAGAGTGACCAGCTCGTCAAAGGCGCTGAGCAGCTCGTAGGCATTGCGGACAATCTCCCTCTCGTCTAGCGTCTTGCAGGTGCTGGAGACGACCTGGGCGAACAGGTGCAGGGAATCGATGTCTTGGAGGATGTTGGACTGGCGGTTGGTGATGAGCACCATGTACAGCTCGTCCAGCGGCTGGTAGACGAATCGCACGTTGTCCTGCTCGACGATGGTGTGCTGGGTGCCGCTGTCTGCCAGCTTGGGGAACGACGCAAGCAGGGCCTCGATGCGGGATCTAGGCATCTCCCGGAACTGCCTCGAGAGGACAGCTTTCCCGCCTCGGGTGCAGATTGACGCCGCAAGAACAACCTGACGACACGCTGGTTAGCCCTCAGTGATACCGACGGGGAATTGCGGGTGTTGGTCCGCACCATTTTGGCAGTGTCGTGCGCTGGAGAGAAGTCCGGTCGGAGAGAGAGGGAGGCCTTGGTGGGATGCTCAGATGGGTTCAATTGAGCCACGTCTAACTCAGGAGCTGGATGGCTCTCAGTGACAAGGCTGCTGCTGCTCCAGAAGCGCCGTCACGTGCTGCGCCAGTGGAGGGGCCTTCGTTAAGGTACTGGATGCTTATGTAAGACTCCGTACAGTTTGACATGACTTTGTTACTGTGCTTGAAGGAGGTAGTCGTTGACTTCCTGAATGGTCAATACCTCTATGTATGACAATAAAGCAACCAATTTTGCATCTTATGATGGCCTTGCTTCCACCATGTGATTCCTCTCCAGCGCCTCAATCTAGAGATAGTTGGTGTCATGAGCGATACCAGCAAAGAGCACAGGCACCGTCTTCTTCACTTCATAAGCACTGTCTACGCTAAGCCGCTCTTGATCTCTACTCGCTATTCACGTGTGGGCCAGCTAAGCTCCTCTCAGCTTCCAAAGCTGCCTTCGAAATCCAAAAGTCGCCGCATCCATCAGCTTCATCAGGCTTCACTCTTCGCCTTCCATCTGCCGCGCCTGCGATCCATCACCCTCTGCTCAAGCTCCGGACGACGCGTTTCTCGTGTCGCCTGATCTGAAACTGCCTCTTACTCTTCTCCTACCATCAAATGTGTCTCTCCCCTGTCCTCAGCCACCAAACTGCAGACACAATATCGCGAGTGGTGTAACGTTGGCCATCCAGCATTCATCTAGCCTCTCGACTGAGCGCAAGGCGGCCTCTTTTATTCCTGATCTTCTTGGACCAGTCCCTCACAGAAGCATCTACCCTCTTGCGAACCGATCAAACGCCAAAACACGCCGGGTGAGCGTTTGCGACAGACATCCGACATTCACGCTCTTGCGTCACAAGCCATGGCCGAAATAGAGATGGATGTCGATTTGGCGCCGTCGATCCATATCGACGAGCACGCTGACGATGATCTCATCGACTACGACATCGATACGACCGAAGACCACACCCACGACCCATGGCCATCCCACCATGATGAGCAAACCTCCAATGCGCCAGAGAATGTGAGCTCGATCGAAGAACATGTAGGTATCGATTCGAAAAACACCGAAGCTGGATACGAGGAGGTCCAAATCCAATATACAGAGGAACAACATCTTCAGGTCAACCATATTCGTTTTCCTGATGATAATGTTGACGAAGCACATGAGCAGCCAAAAGCAGCTGTCACAGTGTACGAGGAGGAGATCATCACTCTAGAGGAGGAGGAGCCAAAAGATGCCCCCGTCACTGAAACCGAACATGCCGCAGATGAGATTGATTACGAAGACAACGATGTTACTGTGACACAGGAGTCACCAAACAAGCTAGAGGAGGCAGAGGACCATGTGCACGACATCGTCGCTGCAGACGACGTTGCCGCCGCGGAGCCTGCCATGGCAGAGCCCTCCAGTCTTCCACAACCAACGGAACAACCGGCTGGTGATGCCGAGGTGCCAGAGGCAGCGGCTCAAGATGATGAAGATGAGATAACCTGGGAGCACGAGTATGATGAGAAGGGAGCTGCTGTTGAGGCTCCCACTGAGGCTCCCGCTGAGGCTCCCGCTGAGGCAACCACTCAGGAAGCAGTTCCACAGAACCGCGCTGAGTCCCAGAGCAGTGATTCACACGAGCACGTGCATGAGCCGCACACCAATGCTACCGAGACCGATTATGAGGACACTGCAAAGGAGGCCTCAGCAGAACAAGAGTCTGTGGAGCATCAGGAAGATGACTCGCGATCGCAGCCAGAGGAGTCAAGTCCTGGAGGAGAAGACGAATTCCCTCCAATCACTGTGCATTACAAAGGGAGCGAATATTCCTTCTTCTCCCACAAAAAGACGGAAGGCTTCTTTTCCGACGTATCCGTGCTGGATCAGTCGATGGAGTCGCTGCTCGCTGGCTTTCGAGCGGAGCTGGAAAATGAGATTGCTGCACATGATGAACTTGTCTTTCAGGTTGATGAACTTGGGCTCGAATTTGCAGAGGTATGCGTGAATCTCCGGCTTATTTATCGAACTTGGGAGCGGACTAACGGTGCCACAGGCCACAATCCAGAACTCACTCGCAAGCATCACCTTTCGACAAGTGTTGGAAGTGTTTGACTTGCTCGTAAAAAATCAAGATCCCGACAGTTCGCGCACTCTGTACACATATCTCTTCACCAAGCCAAACCCTAGCAAACGTTTCGAATTTCTGGTCGAGAGCGCGGCCGCTAGCAAAGGGCTTGATGAAGTGATTTATCTGTTCGAGTCTCCTGCAGGCCACCCTCATCAGACAGCCACCGAGGCTGATGACGGAGATGACTACGAACACGACGAGGACAGTGAAGCAAACGAAGCCGCCGAGGCTCATGAGAGCGCCGAGGATGGTGATGAGCATGACGAGGAACATGGCGATGTCGATGCTGACACTGAAGAGTCCCAAGAGTCAGAAGAAGACGAGGGGGAGGAAGAGACCTCGGCCGTGGAAGAACAGCGTGCCGACAATGCAGACCAAGATGATGAAGAAGACGAAGAAGAAGAAGAAGAGGAGGAAGAGGAAGAAGCTGAAGAGGACGAGGAAGATGAGGATGAGGCTGAAGACTTTATGGAAGACGTTGAAGATTTCAACGGAGAAGCCGAGGAGACTGCGAACCAGGACGAGGGAGACTACAGTGATGGTGGGGATGGGGGCTATCAACATGAACAGCTTCAGGCCGTGGTTGTAGAGGCAGCGGGCCATTCCGATTTCCCACATGCTAATGCCGAAGCCAAAGAGGCACCAGACGCCACATATTCATATGGTAAGACCCTCGACGGAAAGACGCTTCATTTGTCAAGTGCTAACGGACCACGCCTAGATGATGCAGAGGAGGATGCCGACGCCAATCCGTTCATACACGCCGAGCTTCAGGAGTCCGCAGGAGATAACGGAGGCGAAATCCAGTTTGAACAGACTGTGCCTGCGGAAGCCGGCGAGAAAGTGTCACAGGAGATGCCCATGCAGTCCATCGACGATTACATCGACGCCAACGAGGCCGACACCGGTACGACCAACACCCTAGCTGACAATGGCGAAGGCATCTCTACGCTTCTGGATATGGGCACCGTGCAAGACCTAGAGGAAGAGATCACAAACGAGGATCTAGCCTTTGAGGACGAGATGCCCGAAATTGACTGGAGAGATGACGTGGAGGTGGCCAAGGACGCCAGCAGCGCTATGCCCACGACAACCACTGGCCTACCGAAACGGCGGCGTCCCGAGGAGGAGCAGGACGAAGCAGACGAACAAGGTAAGCTCAACGCCGCACATCTCGATGAACAGAAGAGCTAATTGTCTTGTAGACGCCAAGCGCCTCCGGTCATGAGTGTCCATGCTCACTTGGACTAACGACGACTACCAAACAAATTTCCCCTAATCTTTCATGTCTCATGGCCACATCTGGATAACTCCTGAGAGGTCGAGCTGGCCTGTCTAATGTAACGGAATACTAACCACAGCCAACAGCGTGACGTATCATGTTCTTTCAACAAATAATCGACATGACCTCGGATACTCTAAAAATTTCTCGACAGTCTTTTGGAGAAGGCAAATTCCAGGTAGGAACCCAACGGCTTTACTAACAGCGCGACATGACGACTATGTAGCTGCAGACGACTTAATCTCTGGGTCGGCCAGTGACGACTTCTACCAGGCTCTTTATCTCTTTTCTCTTTTCTTCTCTTTCATTTCCCCCATCTCTTTTCCTTTCATTTCTTTCCATTTCCCCCGCTTGGTTTGTCTGTTATTCTCTTCCCCTTTGGAGTTGGAGGCTTGATACCATGTTTTCTCTGTTCAAGGGCCAGGCTAGTATCTGGTGAGGGCCTCAGAGCTCGACTTGAATTGCTAGAGAAAAGGGATAGACGATTTTTTTTACGGATGCAATACGGACGCATTCTGGGAAGGAAAAGGTATGCGAAGTGAAGGAATTACGCCGGTTGATTTTTCTTGGAGATTGGGCTCCCCCGTACAACAAAGGTGAAGTATGTCTGCACATAGATTTCGCTAGCTCTACGGACAAAGACCGAGGTCTCTGTTGCACATGTCTTCAGCACGTATCTACTATACCTAAGGTACCCTATCGACTTGGGAAAATGGCCACTAGATTTGAGCTTGTATCCGGTGCGACGCCGTGATGTTTTGTTTCGTCTGTTGATTCTTCTTGGACTTGTTGGTTCTTCCCGGTCGTTGACCTGGATATGGTGGAAGCCGAAGCAAATGAAAACTTGGGAATAGCAAAGCCATATAGAGGTCAGTATCATCGCCGTCTTGCAGCAGGTCACGGGATTCCCGCAACCAGCGCCTCATCAATCCGACGTGGTGTAGTGGCTAGCATACTGCGCTTTCATAACGAGAGCACCGCAGCGATCCGGGTTCGACTCCCGGCGCCGGAATGTTTCTTTCTTTTTTTTTTTGCGTAAAGCCACGTCGTGTGGTAATCAGAATCAGATCGAGATGGGAATCAAGAGGTCTCGGACGGACATCAGACTCAGATCGAGATGGCGCGATTTACAGGGTCCTGGCTCGCTTTAACTCGCTTTTTCTCCTATCCTTTTGTATGTTCTCTCGACAGGAAAAGAGGGTAGCAACCGGAAACTTGGTAACACCCGCTTCCATCGTCCATTGTGCCTGGCAACCTGGAGATACTATCAAGGCTTCAAAAAGGGTCGCAGTTCGTACTGTGTGCGCTTTGTTTCATGTTTGCGCGTCCCTGCTCCACTTATCCAGGGGTCCATTTTCGGCGCCCTTTTGCCCTTGATTTTTTTAGTCCGCAACGGTTTGACTGGCCCGGGACAAGGAGGGCGGTCCCCTAATTGTGATGTGAGGCAGAGAGCAGGTCGATCATCGTCTCGGCACTGTGCCAAAGCCTTGGAAGCGCTTGGATGGGGGATCCACTGGGCATGATTCAGTTGTGCGGATGGAGAGAGATGCTGTGATATCATATGAGTGAAGAGAGGAGATGACGACCAAGGAGACTGAAAGGTGCAGCATAGTTGTATGTACTATGACAGATGTGATCAATAAGAGAACAAGACGCTCCGTCAGGTTTCGCGATACCACTGGTGATTGGTATTCTGCGGTGCTTAGCACGCTCGTAACAGATCAAGTGAACCATTTGTTGGGGCAGTGAGGCGCAGCAAGTTCGTGTCTTAGACGAACAAGTATTACCTTATCCGCCAGTCTCGTGATACTAGTGTGCGAACATGTGAGTGAGATGAGGTGAGGCGTCATGCTGGGACGGGCCCTGGCTCGACGCTTGCACTATTTTAAGAAGAAGAAGGGATTGCTTACATTGGACTCCATCCCCGTGCGTGCTCAACTGCTGTTCCTGTTGAGCATTTCCAGACGCCAAAACAGCTCAAGCTTCAAGTGCATCCATCCGAGGATCCCATCTGTTGCCATCAACAGACGCTCCACCTGTGACGAGCTGACCAATGACTGCGCAAGGCCGCTCGTTCGGATCGCGCTCTTCTCGGGGAACAAAATCGAGTTCGGGTGCGTCGCGCTTTTCATCAAGGTGTGCTTTGTGACTCGGCCCATCGGAATTCGATCTGGTCTGTTGTTGTTATCAGGCCCCTTGTCTCGCGCCGCTGCAAGGAGGGAAGGGAAGGGAGAAAAGGGAGGGAAGATGCCACACGCGTTGTAATAAGAGTGCTTGTCTTTTGGAGGCACCGTAATGCTGCACACACGATGCCACGTTAGCATGCAGGGCAGCGTGCAAAGAAGTCGGTAAACTTTTCAGAGATGAGGTTGGAGGCAGCCAAGCAACATCTCCATCGTGTCCTGCTAGTCAAGATGCAGTAATATACACGACACGACACGAGGCGGTGCGGCCACGCCAGCGAGATCTCCAGCCTTGCCGTAATGAACAAACAGCTTGAGCTCGAATGAACCAGGACAGGCCAGACACGAGCCTGCAGCGTCCAGCCAGGGATTCACGTTGGAGGACCGCTGCGATCCACCGACGTTGCCCATCTTGAAGCAAAGCATCATTTGCTCTGCTTTGCAGCTGGGCTGGGGCCGGGGATTTGATGGGGACTGGCCGAGGCTTGGATTGATTGACTGGGGTTTGTTAATATACTAGCAGACAGAGAGGGCGAAGTGGGAAGAAGATGCATGCGTGTGATGATGCCGCGCAAGAACGACGGGCAAGAAGCCTGCTAGTGTCGAGGGCGAGTATGGGTACCCGCTACCTGCACTTGCACGTGAAAATGTCCTAGAGCCGGGTATCCGCTACGCAGCAGCCTATCTCCCCGCCCTGTGAGAAGCGCAGCACCCTCGCCCGCTAGCCCCTCAGGTACCCGTCCCTCCAGCCTAGCGCTGTGCTCCAGGGCCTTGCGCCTCTGTCGTGGCCCGCCGAGCCCGCTGAGGCCGATGCCGCCGCGCTGGACACGCACTGCAGCGCGCTGGTGAGACACGCAGCCCAGCACTCCATCAGTCTGAAATGCCCCAGCGCTCCGGTGCCCACATAATACATGCGCTGCACTGTCAAGCAAGTACCGCATACTTGCCTTACCTCATAACGCACCCTCTCGATCAAGTCCTTGTTCGCCCCCCCAAAAAAAGAACCGGCGCCACCAAGAGCCAACTGGAACCTCTAGCCAGACTGCAATCCAATCAGTCCAGCTCGAGCCCATTTGATCAGAAAAATCTCCAATAACCCACAAGCCACCACCGAGGACAGCCGTGATACGTTCCTTTTTCCCTTCCTCGACACTCGTTCTTTTCTCTCCCTCACTTTTGCACCCCTCCTCGCCAGATCCCTTTTTTCCTTTTCCCCCTCCCCTTTCCTTTGGGACGACTCGGCGTTGCGTCTGTGCTGCGGTTGCATCTTGACCTTTCTTTGACATCTGCTGAGACGGAATTGGACGAGCCAGTCAGAGGGCAGCCGGTGCGACACTGAGGACAGACAAACGGCAGCGATCCTCGTCTCCTCTGCTCCCTCCCTTGCGACCACGACACGACACGACACGACGGAGAAGCGACACGACAGCGACTGCAACAGCGTCGACGACGACATACTGCGAGCCTCGTTCCTTTGATAGGCCTGATCTGACGATTTTCGCCATCTTCTTACTACTACTCTTTCCACTTCATCTCGGCTCCCCCGCCTTCGAGTTGCCGCGATCCGATCGAGCAGCCTCGTTATTTTCTTCCGTCTTTCCCTTCCCTTTCGGCGTCACTCATTCGCTACCATTTGTCCTTGCGCACGCTCTTTTGACCCCGTTCGCGACGTTTCCTTTTTCTGAGGAGTCCAGCGACATCACACGTCATTTGCCTCCTGCCTCTGCGGCCGTTTTGCGCGCGCCAGAAACCACTCCTTCATCATGATTGAGGACAAGTATGTTGCGCTCCCCAGAGGAGGCCTCTTTCACGTCGAGAGGGGCTGTATCATGCTGGAAATTTGTCCCGCTGACTCTCGTCGTGTGCAGATACATCGGCCTGGCGTTGGCCATGTCATCAGCCTTGGCCATTGGTAAGTCCTTCTCGCCTCCCCTTTGCCTCTTTGGCTTTGCGACGTGTTCGTGCTGACTCTTTTGTCCCTTCAAGGCACCAGTTTCGTCATTACCAAAAAGGTTAGAGACCAACCACTGCTACTACGACGGCTCAGCTTGACGATGCCTCGGACCACTGAACCGACGGCGGGAACCTTGTCTGCTGACACTCTACACAGGGATTGATGCAAGCCGAAGAGCGACACGGATTCGAAGGCGATGGATTCGTATATCTGAGAAGCCCCTTGTGGTGGGCGGGTATTGCAACTCGTGAGCACTGAAGCCCCTCTGGACCCTCTTCCCGCACGCCTTCTAATGTCTTTCTTCTTCACAGTTGGCATCGGAGAAATCTGCAACTTCGCCGCCTACGCTTTCGCACCGGCCATCCTGGTCACGCCCCTCGGAGCGCTCAGTGTCCTGATCGGCGCCGTGTTGGGATCATACTTCTTGGACGAGGAGCTCGGTACACTCGGGAAGCTGGGCAGCGCAATTTGCCTCATCGGCGCCGTCGTCATTGTTCTGCACGCTCCTCCCGACGAGGAAATCCAGACGATTGATCAGATTCTGCACTATGCGATCCAGCCAGGCTTTCTCCTGTACGCCTTTGCTGTCGTGGCATTCGCAGTCTTCATGATTTACCGCATCGCACCCGTCTACGGCAAGCGAAACGCCCTCATCTACCTCTCCATCTGCTCTACCGTCGGATCCATCTCCGTCATGTCCGTCAAGTCGTTTGGCATTGCGCTCAAGCTCACATTCGCCGGCCACAACCAATTCACGCATCCTTCGACCTACGTCTTCATGATTCTTACGGCGGTCTGCATCCTTACTCAGATGAATTACTTTAACAAGGCCTTGGCATCCTTCCCGACCAATATGTAAGTTGCGATTTCTCTTCTCCCAATTCTATCATATAGGTATCCATACTGATTCAGAACTGCAGTGTGAATCCCCTCTACTACGTCACATTCACTACCGCGACTCTCTGCGCCTCCTTCATCCTCTTCAGCGGCTTCAACACCACCGATCCTGTCAACACACTTTCATTGCTCTGCGGTTTCCTTGTCACCTTTACCGGAGTCTACCTGCTGAACCTTTCCCGAGGCGACCCCCACGGGCAGAGGCTGGTTGCAGGACGTGGTGGCTTTGACGCTGCTGGAACAGATATGGTCTCTGGCTTCCAAACCCGCCGCAGCATGCAATCCCGGAGAAGCGAAAACACCTCGAGGCACAGTCTCAGCAGCTTTCACGGCGACAGACAGGGCCTGATCCGGGCCTACGACGAAGAGGAGGCTGCGGGTCTCGGCCTCACCGACCTTACCGAGAGCGACGACGAGGGTCTCATGAACGGAGCGAATGGGTCCAATGGCGCCGCCAACGGTTCAGCCAACGGCAAGAAGCAGTACACCAGCAATGACATTGAGCTGGAGTCTCAGAAGCATACCGAGAGGTAGTAGAAAGCTACTCGATCAATTTTCTTTCCTTTTCCAAATTTCCAAAAGACATGAGAGAGTCCAGAGTATGATGGATATACCCGCGAGCCATTGCTATGCTTCTCTTGTGTGATGAAAAAATCTCAACAGCCGGCCTCGGAGGGTCGGCCAAATCTGTATATTTGCCATGCACCGTCGTTTTCTGATAAAAACGAAGAAAGGCGAAAAGACGAGGGTCCCATCGCGTATGCAGGTCTCAGCTACTGCAAGTTCGCCACACAAAATCACGAATACGGCAAAAGGGAAGCGGAGAGTTGGGCCCAGGTGGCTTAACATCCGACATGACGTTACTCTTCTCTCCTCTTGTTCCCTTGTCTCGTCCCCTTTCTTTTCTCTATATCACTTTGCTTCTCGAGCCCTCCTGACTTGACAAGGTGTCATTTGTCACGAACGGGAGCCAAAATTTGCTGCGGCTGCAGCCTTGTGCATGAAAAAAGGGAGGCGGGGTTCCGGAACTCTTTGTTTTCTCCTTTTCATACCATATCACTTTTTCGGGGGGACGGGCGTTTCTGTGTATGTGGGATCACCATTGTGGAATTCCATCAACATCTTTTTTTTAACGGTAAACATGACTGAATCGGAAAGGGAACTGGATTTGAAAGCATGCTCCTGTTGTACGATATCTTGGGTTGGTTTGCATTTTCTTTCCTTGATTCTAGGGGAAGATGTTTTGACGGTGTGAGTGAGAGATAGAAAAAGACGAGGAGACTTGAAAGAATGCGGGCCATTGTATGGTCCTTTGGAAAAGAAAAAGAGCGAGAGACAAGCGATGGGGGGAGCATGTTCCCTTGTGAGTGTGTGAGAGAGAGTGATATATACCACACAGGCTGGTAATGGCCTATAACAACCGATTTGTTTTCTCCTTTTTTTCCCTCTCTACGCCATACCATACCATATCTTGTTTTAATTGTTTTGTTTACAGATTTTACTATTTTTAATGACAGCTCATCATCATCATCACAGCGGATACCAGCATATATAGACAGACAAGAGAGTCGGTGTTTAGCCATGAAGTTTTTTTGTTTTTGTTTCATATCATTAAAGATTCAAGGAAAAACAAGGACGGAACCTTTTTCCCATGCCCCTTTAGCAGATGCAAATGATCAATTGACGCCTTAAGTTTGACCGCCATCCCTTTTGCCCTGTGGCTTGATATAATCATCATCACCCTCTCCTCCCTCTCAAGCTCGTCCACAAAGACCCAGGTTTTCTTTTGCCCGCTCTCGGTAAGGACCCCTTTGCTAAAACACACACAAGACAACACCCTTTTCACCAATCAGAGCCGGGACCATCCTACTGCTCCTCGGCAGCGGGCTGGGCCTCCTCCGCGGCGCCCTCCTGCTCGGCAACGCGGATGTCCTGGCTGCCCTGGGCGACGGCCTGGGCGGCCTTAGCGCCGTAGTCCTGGCTGACGGGCTGGAGGACGGCCTGCTCCTCCTTGGGCTCGATGATGGTGACGGCGTCAGGGAGGGACTTCTGGGGGCCGGCCTTGCCCTCGGGGTCGGAGCCGCGCATGATCTTGACCTTGATGCCGAGGACGCCCTGGCGGAGCAGGACGTGGCGGGTGGCGCTGTCGATGAAGTCCTTGGCCGGCTGGCCGGAGTGGATCATGAAGCCGTCGGTGAACTTCATGGACTTGGCGCGGGCGGCGCGGAGCTTGCCGGAGACGACGACCTCGCAGCCCTTGGCGCCGGACTCCATGATGAAGCGCAGGACGCCGTAGCAGGCGCGGCGGACGGCCAGGCCGTTGAGCAGCTTGTAGCGCAGCGACTCGCACTGGGCGACGGCGGACAGGCCGCGGTTCTGGACCTTGGCGGCGTACAGGGAGACGGAGTTCTCGGGGAACTTGAAGCGCTTCTGGATGAGCGACGTGAGCTCGCGGATGCGGCGGCCCTGCTCGCCGAGGACCTCCTGCGTGTGCGTGGCGCGGACGATGATGTCGGTGACGGTGGGGGTGACGCGGACCTCGACGCCCGAGTAGCCCTCCTCAGCGAGCTCGCGCTGGAAGAACTCGTTGAGCTCGGCGTAGAAGACACCGTCGGCGACGAACTTTCTCCGCTTGGAGCTGTTTGGGGAGAAGATGTTTTGTTAGCAGGCTTGCCTAACGATGTGACATCAAAGTTGTGTAGTCGTGATGGTAGTGATGGTGGTGATGGTGGTGTCTTTCCAACAGCGTAGATTCCTTGCTCCCTGCTTGGGCCTGGTTTCCTCCCAGCAACGTATCAATTCCTTCGTCCATTCCCTCCTCTTCCTTTGTATTCCCCCAAGATATCGGTTCGACGCCATCACCACCATCAATCCCAACACCACCACCACAGAGAAAAAAGAATCGACGACAAGGGTTCTGTGTATCGATATCAAACACCATGGGGAAGGGGAAGTTTTCCTGCACTCACATCTGAGCACCCGGGTGAGACATGTTGGATGATGTGTGAATTCGAGTCTTTCTGACTTGAACTTGTGGTGCTTTGTCTGGCCGTGCAGAGAAGAGGGACAAAAGTTCGCGATTTCCAAGGGCTGACGGGCTTGGGGGCTTGGGCGAGAGGCTTCAAGTCACAGAGTCGCAGGCGGTTTGGCGCTTCGCAGGGTCAATTTTCGGCTTGTGTGGGTTGAGCCCTAACCGGGACAAAGTGGTTCTTGTGCCGAGTTGGAAAGTGGGCTAAAATTGTTCCTGTTCTTCTTGACTGGGATTTTTTTTTTTGGTTTCGCTCGCGCTAAGCGGTACGTACCTAGATCTATCTCATCGAGCCCGGAGAATCAGTTCTGGCGTCCTCCGGCCATGCGTCACATGCACCCAAGCTCGCACCTTCCTCCAAGACGCTGGGCCCGTAAGCTGCTGTGGCTCCTTCCTCAGCGCAATGGCCGCGCCTGACGTCTTTCGGGTTCCCTGGCAAACCCCCCCCCCGGCAGGTGCCCCGCCAGCACCTGCCTGAAGCCTCGACCTTGAACCTTGTGATGCCGCTTTGAGCTTCGTGACGACGCCTCTCTCCTGATCTACCTGTACTTATTATGCACTCTGCCTCGGGACAAAGACTCGCCTGCACTTCTTTGTCCTGCACCCGCCGCAGCCTCGTTGGCGACCCGAACCAGAGGCAGCAATGACCTTCTCCCGCTCTTCCGTTTGGTGATTTCTGTCTCCGTTTGGCGGCCCAGACAAAGAAACGGCCGCAGATCCTGTGAGGTTGGCCTGTGATTGTGGCTTGCGATTTCGCATTTCAAAGCGACCACGCATCGCCGCTTCTGCTCTCGCTGTTGGGCCCCCCAAGACACAGAGCCTTGCGATACATACACCCACTTGTGCCTAATCGCAGCATCGTACGGCCGCATATCAACGAAGTCCGCCAACTCCGCGTCAGAGTCAGGGTCGTATCGCATCAGCTGCTTACACCTCCCGGCCTGAGGGGCTCATCACGATGGAAGCCAGGAAGGTATGTGCTGTCGCGGCACAGCTCTCATGCGTCTCAGCTTCCCCTCGGAGACCCAACTTGAGTCGCAAGTCCTGACATCATGGCTATACCCCTCCAGATCATCGAACATGTCCAGGCCATCAACGGCGGCCAGACGGCCACCGGCACGCTGACGCTGACCGACTTCCACATGATCTTCACCGCGATCATTGAACAGCCACCTCAAGACGGCCAGGAGTCGACTCCTCCGCCTCCGCCAAAGAAGCGCGAGAAATGGATCACGTACCCGATGCTCTCCCATTGCACGTTCCGGCCGACGCCTCCATCGTCCCGCCAGGCACCGTCAATACGCATCCAATGCCGAGACTTTACGTTCATCACGTTCAACTTCCCCACCACCGAGGTGGCGCGCGAGGCCTATGAACATATCAAGTGTCGCACTTGCAAGCTTGGCACCGTCCAGAACCTATTTGCCTTCAGCCATAAGCCGCCCAAGATGGAGAAAGAGGTCAACGGCTGGAAGCTCTACGACCCCAGAGCAGAGTTTCGTCGCCAGGGCATCAGCGAGAAGCTGCCGGACAAGGGCTGGAGGATCACCAACATCAATCAAGACTACAGTTTTTGCGACACCTATCCGGCCGTTCTCGTTGTGCCGTCCAAGATTTCCGATAATGTTCTCAAATATGCCAAGGAGTTCCGGTCCAGGAACCGAATCCCCGCCCTCTCTTACATCCACCCGGTCAATAACTGCACCATCACGCGGAGCTCTCAGCCGTTGGCAGGCATCACCAGGAGGACCAATGTCCAAGATGAAAAGCTGGTAGCTGCTTCTTTCTCGGCTTCGACTGGTAACGGAGGCTCAGAAGACTCGTCACCAATGTCGAGTCAGGCAGAGGTATCCAACGGCAGCGTCATGCTGGAGACTCAGTTGACGGAGACGGAACGATACGAAGATGAGCTTATTTCCAGGTCTGCTGCGCTCTACGATGATAAGACCGGAAAGCGGCTCATCTACGGCGCTCAGCAGAACAACCTCATCGTTGACGCCCGTCCGACTATCAATGCCATGATGAATCAGGTGCAGGGGATGGGCTCGGAGCCGATGGACAAGTACAAGTTCGCGCAAAAGGTCTTCCTCAACATTGACAACATTCACATCATGCGAAACTCCCTGCTCAAAGTGGTGGAGGCGCTCAAGGATGCCGACCTGTCCCCTCTGCCCCCTAACCGCGATCTACTGCATCAGAGCAACTGGCTAAGGCACATTCACGATATCCTCGACGGCTCGGCCCTTATTGCCCGCCAAGTTGGCATCAAGCACTCACACGTCTTGATTCACTGCTCAGACGGCTGGGATCGCACCAGCCAGCTGAGTGCCCTGGCTCAGGTCATGCTGGACCCCTACTATCGCACCATTGACGGCTTCATCGTCCTCGTAGAGAAGGACTGGCTGTCTTTTGGCCACATGTTTAGGTTACGCTCAGGCCATCTTAATTCCGAGGATTGGTTCACCGTACAGAAGGATGCGTTCGCCGGTCTTAAGGTGCAGCCGGGGGAGAGCGATGGACGGAGCGACGCTTTTCAAAACGTTCTCAGCGGCGCCAAGCGCTTCTTCAGCTCAAATAAAGACGACGCCGACCTCGCCACCATGGGCGAGACCGCCAGCGGCCAGGTGGTGGACGAGGAAGCCACCGTGCCGAAGATGATCAGTCCGGTTTTCCACCAGTTCCTCGACTGCATGTACCAGCTGCTGCGGCAGAACAAGACGCGCTTCGAGTACAACGAACGATTCCTCCGCCGTCTAATGTATCACTCATACTCGTGCCAGTACGGTACCTTTTTGTACAACTCGGAGAAGCAGCGAAAAGAGGCCCGAGTAGCAGAGAAGACATCATCGGTGTGGGACTACTTCCTCTGCCGAAGAGCTGAATTCACCAATCCCGACTACGACCCGACAATTGACGATCATGTCAAGGGGAAGGAGCGCATCATTCTGCCGCGTCTTGACGAGATTCGTTGGTGGCATCAGCTGTTCGGCCGGACCGAGGACGAAATGAACGGTGCGCTCAACGCCGCGGCCATTGCGGAAAGCGACCGGCAGGCTGCCGTCTCGAGCCTCCACTATCCCAGCGTTGCCCGGGCCGAGGAGGCGCCAGAGACGACGACATCGTCGGCCTCGAGTCCACGACCACCCAGTTTGTCAACCAGCCAATCGGTGCTCACGTCAGTCGAGACTGCGCACGGCATCCTGACGCCCGAAGACAGGCATGCCGCGCTGCAGCACAGCGCGTCTGCCGATGGGATAGGCGCGTTTGCCGCCCTTCGCGACGGCATCGCCGGTCTCAACATTGGCAAGGCTGTCATGTCCAACTTCGGCCGTGCCGCCGAGCCCGTTGCTGAAAGCTCGACTCCAGCCCCCATTTCTCGCGAACAAGAGATGCGGGAGATGACGTAGGAGGTCATGTTTGCAGACGAGGTCGCGCAGCCTTATGTGGTTATGGAGACGCAAAACACCAAGCGCCTTGTGTACGTTCGGCCGCGTACCATTTCGGAGATTTCGGTTGTTGATATTGGGCCTTCAGAGCTGGATGACTATAGCCCTGAGCGAGAAGTCAAACCTGGAGAAGCGTTATGGTTTTCAGGATTTCTGCCTCAGCTGCCTCGGCAAGAACTGTGGAACCCGCATCATTGAAAAGTTGCGACTGGAATTGGTTTGAGCATGGTCATGTATCAAGGGGTTCGTCTGGCTACAAGAGAAGTCAAAGGATGCTTTTTGAGCAAAGGATAGACAATCATGACGCTTTCACGTCCTTATTCATGAAATGTTGGTCGAAGCCAGATTTTGGCTACAATTGGCTATTAGAAACGTTGTCATGGGTGGTAATACCGTTGGAGGGAGAGTTGAGAGAGTCTGCCGGTCGAGCAGAGGCGCCAGCCATCAGCGAATCATGAGAACCTCGAACAATAGGGTGAGGTAGATGGAGAGATTGGTATTAGCGATTGCTTTTAGAGCGTGTTTAGGAATGTTGACAATACTGTTTGAGTGCAATTCATTGATAGTTTACTGCCTACTACCTAAGTAAGTTATATCTATGTGTTATTGTAGTCATCAGGAGGCAGCCCCCCTTTCCATCTACCCTAGACTTGAACATGACATTTGCGGTTTTGGTTTGTTGCCACGGAGATCCTTTCATCTTACAATTCTGAATACGGACAATGTCATGTTTGACTTTGGAAAAGGCTTCTACTGCTTGGTTACTTTGTTGTTTCCTACCAAATCTACTTTATTCAGCTTTTTTCTTAACGCTCTCTTTAGCTGACAACCTCCAATGTTCCCGGTTTACGCTCTTGAAATGGTGTAGCTTTTTTGATGCGCGCATGTATGTAGCAGATTATAAGAAGACCTCTAGGTTAATCTCCAAAGTACTGACGGGGAATCTGTGCCATTCGTTAGCAGGTGGCGTGCATTTCAGCAGGGTGTCATCAAAATAGAGAAATGTGAAACGCACCTTAGATCAAACTTTTCCAACACAGAGGGATGCAGGATCCCAAACTCGCCAATGCGCTGCTCCTTGCCTCCCAGCCGGAGGTGGACGGCCGCCGCGTGCCCGTGGAAAAAGGTGTCCTCATTGAGCTCCTCGATCCAGTAGCCGTCGGGCTTGACGTCGGGGCTGCCGTCGCTGCCGGCGACAAAGTCGGTGCGCAGCATGAGCATGAGGCGGTCGAGCAGGCCGTGGACGACCTCGAAGCCGCTCGACTTGCCGCACCAGGCGGCGGCGAAGTGGCGCTCGTTGCGGGCGCGGCGCTCGGCCTGGCTGTCCTTGAAGACGACGTCGGCGGCCTCAAAGATCTTGATCGGCAGGCTGTGGCTCTTGTTCTCGCGGATCGTCTTGACGAGGCCGGGCAGCAGCGACGTCCGCACGACCTGGTACTCGAGCGTCTTGGGGTTGGCCAGCTTGACGACGGTGTTGCCGTCGTCCTTGCGGTTGAGCCAGGCAAAGTTCTCGTCGTGGCTGCACAGCGTCAGGGGCATCACCTCGCTCCAGCCGGCCATGGCGGCCTCGATGCGCACAATGTCGCTCAGCTTGTTGATGGGCAGGGGCGCGGCGACGGTGGCGCTGCGGTTGGGCGAGCTGCGCGGCAGCCGGTTGAAGCCGTAGCACACGGCCACGTCCTCCATGATGTCGGCCTGGTGCAGCACGTCGGCGCGGGTCGGCGGGATGGCCACCTCGAGCAGGTTCGCGTCCTTGTCCGACGGCCGGGCGACGTAGGCCATCTTGGACAGCAGCTGGCACAGGCTCTCGCGCGACTCGCTCAGGCCGGTGCAGCTGTTGAGGTAGTCGACCTCGGCGTGGGTGACGCGCGGGCGCAGATGGGGCGTGATGCGGGTCTGGTTGTTGTGGTCCGAGATGATCTTGACGGGCTCGACGGTGAAGGGCTCGGCGCAGTACTCAGAGAACATGGTGACCATCATGTCGGTGACAATGTCCAGCTTGGTGATGTCGGTGGCGGTGATCTCGATGAAGACATTTTTGGTGTTGAGCGTGATCTTGGAGTGGTCGCCGTTGATGATGGGCGGCAGCGAGCAGATGACCCGGTTGGAGTCGAGGATTAGGGGGTATACGGGGGCGTCCCGGATGATGTGCAGGTAGCGGCCCAGGTGGCGGTCGTTTTCGTAAAAGGTCATGAGCGTCTCGCCCGTCAGCTCCTGCGTCTGGTTGAGCGGGACGAACTTGAAGTCCTTGGGCGGCAGGGCCTCGTATGTGAAGGGGCCCTTGATGGTGTCGAGGTCGTGGGTGCCGATGGACACGAGCGTCCGCTGGCGGGCCAGGTTCTGGTGCAGCTTGTCCTGCAGGGCGATGAAGGACTCGTAGCGGTCCTTGGTGAAGGTGATGTTGCGCAGGATGGCGCCCGACACGTACGGCCGGACCTTTGCGACCTCGGGCGAGACGGTGATGGTCTGCAGCAGGCCGTCCTTGGGCTCTACGACGCGGAAGTTCGGGGGCTTCGTGCGGCCGAGGAAGATGTTGAGGTTGAGGGCGATGCCCTCGAAGCAGAGCATGTCATAGCGGTTGGCGGGAATCTCAATCTTGAGCTGCGGAGGCTCCTGCTCGCCGTTGACAATGGGCCGCTCCTGGTCTTCGGTGTCCTCGTCGAGCTCGATGCCGAATTCGAAGCAGAGGTCCTCAAACTCTGCCGTTGTGAATCTGTTGGTCAGAGCGTAAGCGATTGGCCATGACGAAGGTATACGGAGGTTGAATCATGTGTGATGATTCCGTGTATGGATTCTGCGATCGACGAGGGAATAGAGTCACATACTTGCGGCCGAGGGCCTCGTAAAGCTTGTACTTGTCGACGGAGATGGTCGGCATCGTGACAACGGGATTCGACTGCTGGTGATGCCGGAATTGCGAGTCGTGAGGGCTGTCTGGAGTCTGTCGCTTTGAGTCACAGGAATTTTTGGAGAGACGATGGCGGGGTGATAATGGTGGTGATAGCGGAACGATGCAGAGGGACCTGGCGGGCGGTGGAGCGCTGGGAGGAATGGCAGGTACCTCGCTAACTGACAGGCCCGGCGCTGCGCTTTTGCAGGTCCTGATATCGGCGGGGTGACGGAATATCGATGCTCCCTGTTCCCGCTGGGGCTTGTACTTGCTTGTACCGGCAGCCCCTTTCGCATGGAAGCCCAACTGTGAGGCTGGAATGCATCTGCAAGTGATGTCTTCTGACAGAGATACTGCGAATCACATGTAGAGAGCGTCTTGCTCAATAATGAAAGGCCAGAGCGTAGCAAAACATGAAGCAGCGGCTGATGGGCAAGTTATGATGGCAAACCAAGCTGTTTGGTGAAGCTTGCAATCACTGTACAGCGGCCACGAGCCTTCAAGGTCACCATTGGTGTTGCTGGTGCCTCAACATGATCCAATCTTTTTTCGATGCGTCATCAAATGAAATAATACTGCCTCTCATGATATGAGGCTGCTTCAGTAGAGCATAGGTACCTTACCATCTCTCTCGTCGATACAGTTCAGTGCTTCCCGTGTTCAAGAACCGTGCCTCGCAGTAACAACCTTGAAGTACCTCAAAGTACCTCGTCCAGCAAAGGGGCAAATTAGAGGAAAAAAGGACGCCTACAGGGGCTGCGGGTGGGGGAACCAGCGCCCAAAAGGTACAGGTATACCTCGTTGGCGGGGCACTCCATGTTAGTGCACACGCCGCAGCACCGGCACAACCACTAACACCGCGGCAGCTTGCCCAGCTGGTTGCCCCGGGTCGCTGCTACAAGCACTGAGCAGCGCTGGCAGCACCGCTGAGTCGCTGTCCAAACAGGCTGGGCTCCAACAGCTGAGCAGCTTCGTGTGCCTCTGCATCTTCACCCCTCAACCTCGACTCAACCTCATCTCAGCACTCCGCCCTTCCGCCTCCAGCCTCGCCCTGCTGCCCCTCAGCCCTGCCTCTCGACTCTCCCGGACCGCGGCATCGGCGCCCGTCGCAGCTCAATTCCGCGTCTCTGGTTCTGGTCCTGGCTCTGGTTCCGCCTCTGGCCTTGGTCCCAGTTCCGATCTGCGCAAAAGCCATCATCATCACCCATTGATTGCATCACCAGCTCCAAACCCGCCCTCGCCATCCATCTGGTTTCGCTCGCGTCGTCCCTCGATTCTCAGCTTCAACCCGCGGTGTTTCGAGCATTCCGATCCGACTCGCCCAACGCGCCCTTTTTTCTTCCGCCGCATCTCGTCTCTGCTTTTGCCTCTCCCGTGACACACCATGGCTGAAGCGCCAAACGCAAACGACGAGCTCTATCCCATCGCCGTGCTCATCGACGAGCTCAAGGTATATCAAGCCCTGGCACTTGCATACCTGCCTCTACTCCTTTTTTCTGCTTCTGGCTTGCCGTCCCTTGCTCTGTGGCGCGATGCTGACTTGAGCTCTGCTTTCTCTTAGCACGACGATGTTTTGCTCCGACTCAACGCGATTCACCGGCTCTCTACAATTGCTCTTGCCCTCGGCGCCGAGCGAACAAGAGATGAGCTGATTCCCTTCCTCGACGGTTAGTAACAAGTCGATTCCTGCTTGAGCGATGCTTCCATGTCTATCGCTTCGACCGATTGCCCTGGCTTGGTTCTAATCTGCCGTTTGTGATGCAGAGTCTGTCGAGGACGAGGACGAGGTCTTGGTCGCCTTGAGCGAGGAGCTCGGCAACTTCATCGAATACGTCGGCGGCCCCGCGTGGGGCCACGTCCTGCTGTCTCCCCTGGAGAACCTCGCCGCCATTGAGGAGCCCGTTGTTCGAGACAAGGTAAGCTGCACGCTGGCGCTAGCTCGAGCGCTCTGCTGACGCGCAAACTCTAGGCCGTCGAATCTCTCAACAAGATCTGCGAGGAGCTCTCACCGCAACAGGTCGAGGAGTTCTTCATTCCCCTCACAATCCGCCTCGCCAAGGCCGACTGGTTCACGTCAAAGGTGTCGGGCTGCGGTCTGTTTACGGCCCCCTACAAGAAGGTGTCTCCTCCCGTCCAAGAGCAGCTCCGCCAGCAGTTTGGCCTGCTGGTCCACGATGAGACTCCCATGGTGCGCCGCCAGGCCGCGTCCAACCTGGCCAAATTCGTCAAGGAGATGCCCCCCGCCATTGTCATTGACGAGATGATTCCCCTGTTCCAGCACCTCGTGACGGACGACCAGGACAGCGTTCGATTACTCACCGTCGAGGTTCTCATTGCCATTGCCGAGGGCGTGCCCAAGGAGCAGCAGGCCAGCCACGGCGTCCTGCTGACTTCGCTGCGAAATCTGATAGAGGACAAGAGCTGGAGAGTCAGGTACATGATTGCCGACAGATTTGAAAAGGTTCGTGGGCAGCCTGATGATGTTGCAGCTCTATATCTTTACTAACGTGGCTATGTGCTTTGGATTTTACAGATTGCCAAGGCCGTGGACGAAGAAGTCGTCTCCAGAGATCTGGTGCCGGCATTCGTCAAGCTTCTTAAGGACAACGAGGCGGAGGTCCGGACGGCCATTGCCGGTCAGATCCCCGGCTTCTGCAGCCTGGTGGACCGACAGGTGCTCTTGAACGATATTATGGGTAGCATCGAGGACCTCGTCTCGGACACGTCGCAGCATGTGCGCGCTGCCCTCGGAACTCAGATCAGCGGCCTGGCTCCCATACTGGGCAAACAAGAGTATGTTTGCCCCTTTAAGCCTCGAAATCTCCCTTTTTGGTTGTGGCTATGACTAATCTTGATGCAGGACCATCGACCACCTCCTCCCCATGTTCCTCCAGATGCTCAAGGACGAGTTTCCCGAGGTTAGACTGCACATCATCTCCAAGCTGGAGCTGGTCAACCAAGGTATGCGCACGATCTTGTGTATCCATTTGCATCCATAAAGGCTAACCTGATCTTTCAGTCATCGGCATCGACCCCCTGTCCGTCTCGCTACTGCCTGCCATTGTCAACCTGGCGGAAGACAAGCAGTGGCGCGTACGCCTGGCCATTATCGAGTACATCCCGCTGCTCGCCAGCCAACTGGGCGTCAAGTTCTTTGACGAGAAGCTGAGCAACCTGTGCATGGGATGGCTCGGCGACACCGTCTTCTCCATCCGCGAGGCTGCTACTCACAACCTGCGAAAGCTGACGGAGGTGTTTGGCGTAGAGTGGGCGAGTGAGGCCATCATCCCTAAGGTCATGACGATGGGCAACCACCCCAACTACCTGTACCGAATGACGACTTGCTTTGCCATTTCGGTAAGTTCTTTCTTGTACCTGTGATGGCAACAGTGACTAACCCATCGATGCAGACTCTGGCCTCTGTTGTCAGCATAGACGTCATCTCCAAGTCGATTCTGCCCATGCTGGACAAGATGACCGGGGACGACATCCCCAACATCCGCTTCAACGTGGCCAAGACGTACAAGGTGCTCATCAACGCCCTGCAGCGCCTGCCCGAGCAGGGCACCCTCTACACGATTGAGAAGGAGGGCACGCAGGCGACGCCTTCGCCCCGGGGCGAGGAGCTGATCCAGCAGCGCATCCTGCCGAACCTGCACAAGCTGCAGAAGGATGACGACGTGGACGTGCGCTACTTTGCGACACAGGCGGTAGCCGCGGCGTCAGGAACCGGAGCGTCAGGAGGCGGAGAGCCCATGAATACTTCACCATAGATGAGAAAACCCGTAATGAAGCAATGATTTTGTCCTTGCCCGTGCTGCAGCGGCTTTGGTTGCGTGTCGAGTGGACTTTTTTACTATCTATGAGTCCTCTATTTGGACAGTGGTGAGAGTTTTTGACGCCAAAAGGGACGAGAAAGAGAGAAAAAACAACAACCAATATCTACAAAACCAAACACGACCGGGGGTGGATAAATGGGAGGAGGAATCAAGGGCAAACAGATGCTCGGGGCGGAAGGTAATGGATGGAGGATAGGCAAGGCAGCAAGCATACAGGTGGGAAGCATCCGTGTAGACCTGGAGGATGATTTGTGCAGTGTAGTGTAAAGAAGCAATCTGTGTTGTTTCGTTTTCATGTTGAATGCATGTTTCATATCGTTTCTGAGGTGACTTTGTCTTTATGTGACGCTTGTTTGGCTGAATAGGGGGTTCATGTGTCGAGCATCATCATCATGACCCGCAAGCTTCCACCTTTCACTCGTCCACTCCTCCCTTGAAACCAGATATTCATGCACCCTTTAGTCTAACGTAAGTCATTCTCTTCGTATCATTCTCTACTCTATCCAGATGGTATCAAATCCAAAAACAAAAAGCCCCCCCTTCAGTCCATCAGCGTCTACAATCCAAGTTCCCACGCCCTCCCCATTTCAACCCCTCCTAAAGCACAACGTACTAATCGTCTGCCCCTTCTGCCCACCAAACGTAAACGTCGGATACTCGACCCGTCCGACAACCCTCAGCTCGCCATCCCTGTCGTCCTCGAACCAGCCCCTCAGCTCCTTCTCCGTCCAATTGCAGCTCGTAACCAGAAAGATCCCGCCGCGAGGGTTCAGCAGCTGGAGGAGCCGCTGGCGATAGATTTCGCACGGGTGGGTTTCCTGGGGGTCGTCGTCGGACGCTGCGGCGGAGAGGCTGATTGCGTCAAAGGTGCCCTTGTCGAGAACGATGTCGAAGAGCGTCTCTGGGGAGGGCGCGTAGTGTAGCGGGGAGGATGGGTCGGAGGGGGTGAGGGGGCCGGTGAGGAGGTTCCATTCGAGGAAGTTGACGGGCGGAACTCCTCTTCCTCCCTTTTTCCCTTCTTCTTCTCCGTCTTCTTCGCCTCGTGCTTCGGCTTCTTGGGCTTCTTTTTCTTCCTCAGCGTCCACTGCATCCCGCGTGGCGCCGATCCTCCTCGCCAGCTCCACGCTCTGCGCACTATAGTCCACCCCGAGCATGGTGCCCTCCCAGCCGTCGTCCCGCAGGGCAAACAGCAGCTCTCCGTTGCCGCAGCCCAGATCCAGCACCGCCGCGGTTTCTTGCTCAAGTTTCTCTTTTCTGCCCCCTAGGATTTCTTCGTTGTCGTCGTCGTCGAGGAGGCCGCCGAGAAAGGCGACGATGCGGCCCTCGGCGTTGGAGTCGTCGAACCAGTTGGTGCCCGTGTCGGAGGGGTTGGCGGCGTGGTTTGTCAGTTCGGTTGCGTAGAGCTTGTCCCAGCTGGTTTTTTTTTATATATGTTAGCTACGTGTACCTTGAGGCGTGTAGGGGGAGCTTTGGAGGAGGAGAAGAGGTTTGTTTAGGAGACGTTTGGAGGAGGAGGAGCGTGATGAAGGAAGGAAGGGGGACTTGCTATTCTTTTGTGCCGAGCTCAGAGGGATCGAGGTGAGCTGGTTTGTTCGAGGCCATTGTGACTTATAAGTCTCCCCAAGCGAGGACCTTCTAAATGAGTAAAGGCAAAGTGTTGTTGATTTGTGATGGGAGAGGAAATTATATGTAGGTTATAAATGGGCGTTTATCGGTTGTTGGAACTAATATCAGAAATACAGATCCATGGATGGCTATCGAAATATCGATAGTATGGGTTTCATGGATGGAGGGGCAGCCAAAAAAGAGGGTGCAGCCATTTGGTGCCGGAAGGGGTAGGCGGTGAATGGAGGAGCTGGGGATGAGGGGCAGTCGGCTTTTGCGTCAGAAGCAGCATTTGCTTATGGCAAAGTCCAGTTGAAGATGGTCGGAATAACCCGAATATCATATGAACAGACCTTTCGAAATCAGTCAGGATGATTGTCCAAATTGGAGGTTCAGGATAATTTCAAGGCAAATTCGGCGATATTCAGCATCACACATTTGATAAAGGCCAAATTACACAAGAATCAGCCAGTCTCGTCTATTGATCGACCAGGCTTCTATCTCTTCTCTGTGATGAATCTCCCACGATCCAACATCAGGTGTAAAAAAATAAAGAAAAAACCAAGTGAAGCCGGAAAAACCACACAAACGCCTCCCATGCATGACCAGCAGAAGCAGCCATCTCGCACACACACTCCCCGAAAGGGCTTGTGCGAAAGAGAAAGCAACGAAACGAAACGAAATCGGGAATCCCATCAACACCGTGCCTGTGTCGGTTTCATTTCCTTCAAGCAATCACGTAACAAATGCCCAGTCCAAAGAGGAAAACAAAAAAACCAAACAACAGCAACAAAAGACCAAGAAAAAAAAAGACACAAGCTCAGTAGAAACTCTCCACCATGGTGTCCTTCATCGTCGTGTTGATGTTGCTCGGTCCCTGGCCCTCGCCCAGCCGGAAGACGCTCTCGATAACGCTGAGCTCCGTCGACGTCGTATCCAGCCCCGTCACGGCCATCCAGTCGTTGACCACCATGCCGGCGCCGACGACGTTGCTGCCGCGGTTGACGCTGCCCGCGACGAGCGGGATCTGCAGCAGGCTCGACAGCTCGTCCTGGTCCTGGATGCTCGTCTTGGGGTGCACCAGGCCGCCCTGGTTGGACAGGCTCATGTAGCTGCCGACGAGGACGTTGTCGGCGACGGTCTGGCGGAAGACCTCGACGCCCAGCACATCGGCGATGATCTCCTCCGTCTCGCGCTCCAGGTCCGGGTGCACGAGCGCGATGTGGTCGTTGGTCGCGATGACGTTGCCCAGCGCGGACAGGCGCTCCTCGATGCGCTGGATGCGCACCGAGTCGGGCAGCGAGTTGCGCAGGTGCTGCAGCTCCTGGTCCGACGTCGTCGTCGGCACCAGCAGGCCCTTGCGGTTGCCCGCCGTCAGCCGCCCGATGATGCGCGTGCCGGCAATCGTCGTGCGCACGATGGGGATGACGTCCTGCAGCTCGGCCTCGAAGACGCTGTAAAAGTTCTCGCTGGCACCGAGAGCCACGAGGGCGTAGGAGTTTGTCAACGTCGAGAAGACGCCAACCCTGCGAACCAAGTCAGCAACGCATCCCAACACCGCAATCTCTTCCCCCCTCCCCCTCCCCCTCCCCCACCAAAACCCCCAAAGCAAGAAAGAAAAAAAGTGTCAAAACATACTCATTCGAGTTCTCAAACTGAGCGCGAACAGCCATGATGCCCGTAGTCGTATCAACAACAGTGTCCTGAACCTGTAGAATCGTGTCGGTATTTGGAAGATCCAGCAAAGAGAGTTGTTCTGCTTTTCCCTTGTCGATGCTGCAAGGAAAAAGAAGAAGGCTCGTTTGTAAAGGTAGAAAGAAGCTGTAGAGAGAGAGGTCGAGAGGTGGTGTGGATTTTTTTTTCTGCCGGATTTATCAGATAGAATTTTCGGGTCTCTTTATAAGTTCGCCTTGGCTTTGCCTCTTCGAGGGTACGGAAGTACATGTACCTCGATCTCCCCTCAGCCCTGAGATTGGATGACTCTTCAGTGCAGTAAGCCCACTGAAAAAAGACCCCTGGAATCGTCGACCCCCCCTCGACGCAACTTGCCAGGTGGTTCGCCGTCGTCTGTCCGAGGTACCTGTACTTGTACAGCCTCAACTCAGGTCTCAGGCAACCTGGCACTGCATTCCCTCCATCCAGAGCAACAAAGACACACCCCAACCAGAAGAAGAAAAAAAAAGAAACTCAAGCTAATCAGACAAGGCAAGACACAAAAGAGTCACAAAGCTCCATCTCACCCCCATGGAACCACAACCGCAGCCAACTGCTCATCCGCAGCACCATGCCCATGCCCAGGCCTTGCCATGCTAAAGACCCAAAATCCCCTATGACTCAGTCAGCGTTAGTAATGGCCCTGGATGGATGGATGTAGAGCTACAAGTTGCCTGTGCCTGCAGTGGCGCAGAGGGGGGCGCTGGTATTGACCATATTTTGCCTGCGACCAAGACAAGGAGATCCCCCCATGGGAGTGTGACTCAACTTCTCGACAGCCGCCGTCAGGCACAAGATTGGAATCCTGCATCGCCACCCAGATCCAATGACTCCTTCTCCCGCATTAGAGTCTTTCGAAAAGGAGGAAACGGGAAAGAATGATTCTACCTCATGCAACCCATGAGCCGCAAGGCTGACTTTCCAGTCAAGCCATCAAGTACTTGTACTGAGTCACCACGGCCATCCTCGATACAGCAACTGAGGCTTCATTGGTATTGGCCATGCAACACCCTCGGCATGTCACACATCACAATCCGCATTGGACAAACATGGCAGTCATCTCTCATGTACTCTAATACCCTCTCCAACCGCCCTTCTACTCTTATTTCCAGACGTCCCCAGGTCTATCCGCAGAACAGACCAGCCTCTCTTCCATCATGCCATCATGCCATCGTGCTGTCATTCCTCATCTGTCATCCAGCCAGGTGCTGCTTGCTAGGTAAAGAAAAAAAAAAAAAGGCAACCAGATACCTCTCCAGCCCCAATATGCCAACGAAAAGTCGCGAGATTTGTGCATTAAAAATGAAACTGGCGAATGAGCAACCGCTTATATGAGATGGATAGCCATTCGGGCCATTGATGCCAGCCTCCGTAGAAGAAAGAGATGAGAAAGGAAAGGGGGAAAGGGGTCATTTCGTCCTCGTTGTCATGATGTTGCTTGTCAAAAACATCTCCACCTTTACAACGTCCATACCGGTGCCTTCATCAAGACCTGCCGCCCTCTTACTTCGATGGCCACAAATCCTGCAAATCGCACTCGGCTACCGTCTTTAGGGAACCCTGTGATGAGCGTGTTAGCAAGTGTTTAGATTCAAAGTTGTTGAGACGCAAAAACGTGGTAAAAGTGTCAACTCACCAGCCTTGATGGAGTCTCCGCTGCTGCCATTCTTGTCCTTGTCTGCTTCGGCATCCGGCTTGGCCTCTCCCTCCTTCTGGCCGTCCAGAGAGGGAAGACCACCCTTTTCAACCTCCATAAAGGCCGCCTGCAGCACATCTCCGGGTAGCGGGTACATAATGGTCACGTCCCGGCTCTCTCGCGGCAGGTTGGCGGCAATGCCCACGGCCAGCTCCACAATCATCGACGTGCTGCCTTCCACTCCGGCCGGCGGCGGCTCGACGAGGAACTGGTACAGGTGGGCCGCCAGGTTGGTCGTCATCTTGGTGATGAGCGTCGTGCGGTTGTCCGCCGATGTCGTCGAGTTGAGCTTGTGCTGCAGCCCGTCCAGCGTCGCCATCCGCCAGTTGACCACCTTGGTCGTCAGCGCGTCAAACTCCTCCTGGCTGTGCATCGTGTACGCGTTGCCGCGGATGTGGAGCTCAATCTCCTTGAGCTGGGCGCTGAAGGCGGCGTCCAGATCCGGGTGGAACACCTTGTTGAAGACCTCATCCACCACCCACTTGGTGATGACGGCTCTGCCCACCGCCGTCATCTCCTGCTTTCCCGTCTTGAGGGCGTCTGGGCTGACAAACTTCTCGAGCCATTGGGGCAGGCGTCGCCAGTCTTTGCGAATGTTGAACGATAGGTTGTTGATGGCGCCGTTGAGCCGGTTGAACCTGTTGACGTACTCGTTGTCGTCGAGCGCAGTCCGCGACTGGGACATGCGCTGGTTGGCGACGGTATTCTGCAGATGCTCGACCTGGCCATTGAGCTGCTCGATTTGCGATTTGCCGTCAAAGTAGAGGCGCTTCACGTTTTTGTACTTTGTTACTGTAGGAGGGAGTGCACGTTAGCATAACACTATCAAAGCTGTATATGTAAAGCAAACTGTTGGCAGGGAGACAAACGCAGTTCCTTAAAGGCCTTTTCCGATTCGGCATTGTCGCGCTCGTGGGTCGAGGGCTGAGGACTATTCCGCCCTTGATCGCCACTCGCTGCTTCATATCGCGGAGGAGCACCCGCGTTACCAGCATTGCCGGCGGCGGCGGCAGCGCCAGCACCGGAGACTGCACCACCGGTAGGCTGCTGGCCGGGCTGGAGAGGCGCGCCGGGCAGCTGGCTCATGTTGGAGTTGGTGTGAGTGATGCGGAATCCCGGGGGTGCGCCGGGAAGGGCCTTGTCAGCGTCTGCGGTTCGACGGTTTGTAGGCGCGCCTCCTGCTCCTGGTGGTGCCATGGCAGGTTGCGAGAGCTGCTGCTGCTGCTGGTTCGACGGCTGGGCGGGCGGCAGAGTGATGCTCGAGACGGACTCCTGAGCCGGCACCGAGTAGTGGATGGCAGGTGACGGTTGCTGCTCCAGCTGCTGGTTCAGCGATCGCTGGTCCGCGTCGGGGATAGGGGACTCGCGTGACAGCTGGGATACGGTTTCCGGGTTCTGCTGCTGGTGCAGCTGCTGTTGGCCCAAATGCGTGGTGACGATGCGCGGATCCGTCGCCTGATGATACTGATCTTGCGGTGAGCTAGCGGTGTAATACTGCTGGGGTGGTGGTGGCAGTTGCTGCTGCTGCTGATGGTGGCCCTGCTGATCGTAGCTGACCTGCTGGGGGTCGTAGTGAAGCTGCTGCTGTTGTTGTTGCTGTAGCTGCAGTTCAAACTGTTGCTGCTGCTGATGTAGCTGGAGCTGTTGGTGCAGGGACTCCTGGGATGCAAGCACCTGTGTGTGAGCGGGCTGGGGCTGCAGCTGAGACGGCGGGGGAGGCAGCGGCTGGTGATAGCCCTCGTCGTAGGGTGATGTGATGTCGTCGGCGCCGGCTGCGTCGTGGATGGTGTTGATGGGCGGCACGGGCACGGAGAGCCGGGGGTCCTGGTGCTGCTGGTACTGGTCGTGCTGTTGGTGCTGGAGCTGCGGTTGGTGCTGGAGCTGCTGGCTGTGCTCAGCGTAGCCGTACTCGTCAGCCTCGCCCACTCCTTGCAGCGGCGAGGTCTGATGGACCGACGAGCTGGGCGTGTGCCAATCGCGGTCAGGGTTCGGCGACAGGCCCGTCTTGACGTTGGGCGGGCCGCTGTTGCTGATGCGCTTGGACGGCCGGCGGGCGAGCCCTACGGTGTTGTCGTACGACTGAGAGGCGGGGGCCTGCTGGTCGCGGTGGCTGTCGTGGCTGCGGCCGGAGAAGATGCCCTTGATGATCTTGCGGGCCGAGCGCTTCTCGGGCGCGGCAGACGTCTGGAGGGCGGAGGCGGAGGCGGAGGCAGCGCCGGGCTGGCCCTGGTGGTAGCCGGCGAGGTCGTTGAGTGACGTCTGCGAGCCGTTGAAGAGGTGGTGGAGCGAGGCGCTGTAGCGCTGGCTCTGGCTCTGGCGAGGGGCGGCGGGGGGGTCAGCAAAGTCGCTGGGCTGCTGATGCTGCTGTTGCTGAAGCTGTTGCTGTTGGGGCGGTTGCTTCTGCAGCTTGTTCTGCTGTTGAGGCGGCGGCTGTTGCTGTTGCTGTTGTTGCTGCTGTGGTGGTGGTTGCTGGATCTGTTGATGTTGATGCTGAAGCTGAAGCTGAAGCTGGGGTTGCGGCTGGGCCTGAGGCTGGTGCTGGCCTAGTAGCTGGTGCGGGTGCTGGAGCTGCTGGTGCTGGAGCTGCTGGTGGCCATCAAACGCGGGCGCTGAAACTGGCGCAGCGGCGGGGTTCTGCACTCCAGCTGGCACAGGCGAGGGGCCGACGCCGGACGAGCCCGAGTGATACAGCAGAGGCGGGCCAGGACCAGCTCCGGGCTGTTGTTGCTGCTGCTGCTGTTGAAGGTGTTGCTGCTGCTGCTGCTGTTGCAATTGCTGCTGGAGCTGCTGCTGCTGGAGCTGCGACGCGACGGCAAACGACTCGCTGGAGCTGAGGGCAGTCGGCGGCGGCAAGGCTGACTGAGGGGTCGCGTCCTGCTGCAAATCTGCCTCAGCCGTCGTCGCTGCTGGTGCTCTTGTAGTCGCCGACGACGACGACGCTGCTCCGGACTGCTGCTGCTGCTGCTGCTGCTGTGGCGGCGCCTCTGCAACCGCGTGCTGCGAACGGTTGCTGTGCTTGCCTAGGCGACCGAAGCTGGGCATCCTCGACGGCGGACAGACGAACTGCTGGCTGCGTTGCGCAGGTTTTATTTTTGGCGCCAGGCCGGTGATCTTGATGAGCTGGCCTCGCCTATGCGGCTTAGGCGTGACAAAGGGGGCCCGGTTGAATTGCTGCTTTGTCCAAAAGGTTCGGGTTCCAGCACTAGTTGCGGTCGCAGCTGTTTGACGGACGATTCCTTGCTTTGTCCCCCTCCTCTTTCTTTGTCTGTCTCCTCACCCAAGGCTGAGCAAGCTGCTTTGCTTTGTCGATGGTCTGTCCTCTTTTTTTTTTTCCCCGTCCCCTTGTCCGATCCTGGGCTTAGACGATAGAGGTCGGCGTGGGGAGTGAGGCTGTGTTGCAGAAGTCCGAACTCGTCCACGGCATGTACCGCGCACACTGGGCGCCGCCGCGGAGGTACTCAGCAGGAGCACGGCGGGAGAGCTGAGGAGATGCGCGAGGGGATAAGGCTGTGTCCAAGAATTGCTCGAGAGGGTGGGAAAAAGAGGCACAGTGGACTGTATCACTGTCCGTCGCTCATTTAAGAAGGGCTCTTCCGTGGCCAATACCCGCTGGACAGCCGGGGTGGCGCGCGACACGAGATGCAGACGGTTCCTTGTCAGCGCAGTCGCTTTGGGTGACTGGACAAGTTGACAAGACAGGCTGTGGCCCGGGCCCTGCTAGTCGGTTGATAGTCGATGGACAAAGGTCCAAGCTGAGGAGGAGCAGAACAAAGAACGGGGAGACAGCTTGAAGAGCGGCATCAATCAGGCCCGCGCATCCGGGTTCAGCCAGGGACAGTCCATGGACTTGAAGGCATCTCGAGTTGAGAGAGCCAGAACATGAGGCTGCCCGTAAGGCTGAGTGAGCTTGTCTAGTCTCGTCCATAAGTTTCGCCTCCTGCCCGCGCTCTGCCTTCTGCCTGTTTGCTGAGCTGACATGTACCCTCGCACGCAAAATGAAGTACCACCTTACATGTTACTACCACAACAGGCCAAGATGCCCGCCATGGCATCCGCAGAGACCGGGACAGCATCCACCCTCAGCGAGCCGCAACGGGCAGACAAAGAGCCACGAACCCTGCCTGGGTGGGGTAACGCCCTTGGTTCCTCCAGCATGAGGGTTATGTGGGTGTCTGGAGCAGAGGCGCTATAATTAGAACATCCGCTGGGCCCTGAATCCATGCCGTGTCTGTCTGTCTGCCTGTCTGTCTGTCTTGTCTTGTCCTGGACCATCAGCTGCACTTTTCTGTACGAGTATGACCGGCTGGACCTCGATAGCCCATTTCCTTTCATTACTCAGTCTGGGATGACAGCAGCTCACCTGGCAGCGTGGACACAAGCACAGGCGTTGCCTTGTCGAACGAACGGGAGAATAATTCCTTCTGCTCGTGTCAACGTCTCCGTCTGCCTCCAACTGCTGACTTTCCGTAGGAGGCGAGACTCGGACCAAGAGGGTCTTGTCAACTGGAACCACGTTCATCCCATGGACAATTTGTCCGACCGAGCATGAATCAGTTAATCCGAACAGATGAGCTTCAATGACAGTTCCTTCCACCGCCATTGTATGTCTCCTGCAACAAACCTTCAGTTCTGCTACCACAAGACCTCGACGAAACAACCGCCAGTTGCTCCCATCTTTCACACCCAGCAACCAAGTCCAACCTTGCAGAAACCTGTTCTTCGCATGCACAAGCAGGACAACATGGTCAAGCCTCCTGCACGTCCCTGCAGAGCCAATGCATGTAAAATACCTTAGAATAGCAACAGCCAAACACAGCCATCGGCAGTTCTATCCGCACATGCAATTCTCAAACCCGACACTCAATCTGCAGACAGTAGATAGGTATGTACTACATATCCCAAAGCTCAAGAACCGATAGATAATACGGGACGTGGCCTATGAGGATTCTCGACGGTCCGGCTGTGCTGCAGATCATGCAGGTGAGGTGTCCTGGCAAGCTGGGTCCAGCAACTGGTCCAGTGCAGCTATCCTTTGTTGCTCTGCCCTTGATTATCATGTTTCTAAAAATTGATGCAATATGGATTTCTCTTCATTTAAGCGTGCGTATAGCGGCATGGGCTTGCGATCCATTACATACAACAGCTGCCCGCAGTCAAGGCAAGGTAGTATCATCGTCTCTTACAACTGGCTCACATGTGGTATGTATCAAGACCTTGGCCACCCTTTCTACCGAAGGTACCCTATGCGGCACGACCAGGACCTCCGATCACTGGACCAATTCAAACAAAAATCAAACCAGTCCCATCCACCAAGGATACCAAAAGCAAAGTGCTCGTACTCTCACAACATTGTCCATTAACGGCAAAGTCAATCAACCGCCTGATTGCATATCCTGAGCTCCTGGTTTGACCAGCTCTCGCTGCTTTTGCGGGGTTTCGTGGGGAAGAAACGAGTCCTGGCGGGGCTTGTCGATGGCCGTTGACGCCGTTTCCGGAGGGCTTTCGAGAGGATGTGTGGCACTAAACTCGTTCGGCATCATGCCCATGATAAGAACCGTTTCGTACATGTATGTACTGTCTTATCTTGTCCCTTCAAGTTCCAGGTTTGATGCTTCTCTAAAGACCAGCTGTGGCTCTCCGTTGCTTGAATGAAGCTCCCATAGGCCATCATGCTGCTGCTCTCTCCCATCGTCTTGCTAGGGGCAGCAGCCCTCCTACTGGCCGTCCACTTGGTCCAACGCCTCAGATCGCCCTTGCGTGAGATTCCAGGCCCGGCAGTATCCAGACTCACGTCCCTGGGCCTCAAGTGGAAAGAGATCAAGGCCCTGAGAACAGTCTATATTCACCAGCTTCACCAGCAGTATGGCCCCGTCGTGCGCATTGCACCCAACGAGGTTTCGTTTACGTCCTGGGAGGCCCTCAAAGAGATTTACTGCTCCGGAGGCAGCGGCTACGACAAGACGGAATTCTATGACTTGTTCAAGATATACGGGAGAAGGTGAGCTGCCTCAAACTCGTGCTCAATGTCTGTTTGGTACGACTGACAGACATCTCCCAGGACCATGTTTACCACACTGAACAAGGCCGACGTATGTAACGGGGGTCTACATCATCCTTCAACCATTCACCTAACGTGAAACAGCACGCCAAGAGGAAAAGGATCCTCGCCGACCGCTATGCCAACAGCAACATCATGAAGAGCGCTTCCGTCGCTGGAGTCCAAGAGAGGTCATCCAAGTTTGTGCGGCGATGCGTTTCTTCTCCAGGAGGTGTATCAGACATCTTTGTAAGTGACAAAGTGTTACGTGAAAGCGCCGCTGAGGGCTCCAGACTGACAACGTCTCATTCTAGATGGGTTCGTTTAGATGACTTGGAGAGATAAACCCACGTAGCAGGGCACTAACTGTCTTCATGGTACATGTAGCCTTGCACGCATATGCCTGCGATTGTGTCACGCACCATCTATTCCATCCCCATGGCACGGACTGCATCGACAAGAAAGAAGATGAGGAGATGATGCATCAGGTCGCCGCAGACGATAGCCTGCAGAGCAAGTCGAACCCTTGCGAACTTCTGACTGATGCTTTGCGCTGACATGCCCGCTCACAGATCGCCTCATCTCACACTACGCTCCTGCTTTGCACCGTCTGTTCTCCAAGGTGCTGTATTTCTTCGCAAAGCCTCGTGAAACCCCCCTGGCCGACGACTACGTCCTGGAAACCAGCCAGCTCAGCGGCGCGGCGCCCTTCACTCTCATGAGCCGCTTTGACGAGAAGACGGGCGACCTGGACTACATCGACAAGGCAGCGGAATGCCTGGACCACATGGCCGCGGGCATCGACACCACGGGCGACGGGCTGTGCTTCCTCATGTGGGAGCTGTCCCAGCCTCGCTCGCTCGCCTTCCAGCGGAAACTGGCCGACGAGCTGCGAGCGAACCCGGAGACGCCCTTTGACCGGCTTCCGTATCTGGACGCCGTGGTGAACGAGGGGCTGCGGTGCTTCCCGCCGATCCCAATGTCGCTGCCGCGGTACGTCCCTCGGGGTGGCCGCTCCATTGACGGCTTCTGGCTGCCGGAGAAGACGATTGTCAGCTGTCAGGCGTATTCGGTCCATCGCCTCAACAGCGATGTGTTTCCTGATGGCGACAGGTTCAATCCTGACCGCTGGCTGGAACCGCAAGGAGACGCGGACCGGAGGAGGCTCCAGTTTGCATTTTCAAATGGAGGAAGGGGCTGCGTTGGGAAGCAGTAAGCTTTTTGTTGTGCCTTTATCCTGACAATGCACAGTGGCTGACTGAAGATGTGATCATCAGCCTGGCTCTCATTGAGATGAAGACATTGCTGCGGGATGTCTATTCCAGGTACAGCACGACGCCGCACGAGTCCATGGAGGAGGAGGCCATGGCCATGTCGGACCAGCTCATCTCGGCGCGGCCACTGGGGCAGAAGTGCCTTTTGCGTTTCCGCGCTCTTGAGGAGGTCGATGGCGAACAACATGAAGTCAAGGCATAGAGTAGAGCCATGTCAGGGTTTGTGCAACGCCATCGGTGTCCTATATTCCGCAACACAGACGTAGTAGGAGGGTCAAGGTATCATCACGAGTTCGGGTTCACAAGGCAGCGAATCAACGCAGCTGCCCATGCACTCCGCATCTCACGAAGAAACACATCTCCTGCAAATGCCCGACGCGAATCACCAAAGTGCCACGGCAATATCGGGGCATCAGTGCTTGACCTTGGCACGTTGGGCCACGTCGACTAGAGAAACATCGTTGGCCAGCAGCTTCCCTTGATCTGCATCCTCCTGGGCACTAGATGAATGCAAGCCCTTAAGCCCGAAGTCCGGTCTTTTCAAACGCCGAGCAGCAACAGAGCAATGCCAACTGACTGCATCTCTCTCTCCGTCTTTTTGTTGGCTAAGGTAGTCTAGTTGGTGGCGTGATGTTTGTCCCAGTTATCTCAGCTGAGCAGACTGGGATATTTGCGTCCCGGGTTCGTTTGAGTGGAAATGTGCGTCTAGGTAGGGCTCGAGCACGACGGCATCTCGTAGGTACTCGGTCTGGCATGAACAGGCGAGGTCATGGTACCTGCTAGCATATGCATGTGCCGTCCTGCAGCCTCGGAGTTGAATGGATACTTTCGCATTCACCTGCAGGGCAATACCATACAAAGCTGGCAGCTTCAAGCTCCAGTTGTCTCCCTCTTCGCCAGTCCCAGCAGCGGATGCGAGCACACGCCGAGTCCTCGTGGCGAGAGACGCCCCCCCGGACTGCCGCTATCCGGAGATGATCCGACGCACGCACTTCTGCACGCCGACTCAGAATCCCATCCATCAAGCGTCTGGAGTACCTGTACATGCCGCTGTAGCGCTAGAAGCACCAGACCCCACTGATGGATGCGCTGAAGACGCAGGCGACGCCCTGCTGCCAGCGGCTGCGTTGGCGGACAACCCGCCCCGAGGCCTGTCATTGTCCGGTACGTTCCCGCGGGCTTTTGCCGGTCTTGGCCGCTGGCTCGAATCCACTCGCCGCCAGTCTCCAGCGCGTTTTGCCCCCGATTCATTCACTAGAAAAAAACCCTTGGGAAAAAGGCGAAAAAGGCGTGAAAATTATTCTCACCCGCCTTTGCTGACAACTCCGAGCCCCCACTTGTTGGATTTCCCTGCCCGGTTCAAAAATCCGCTGCACGTCCTCACAGATTCTTCTTTCTCTTCCCTTTCTTCCCCCTCACCCAACACAACTCGCATCGACTCCGTCAGATACTGCATCTGTCTGATACAGATTCTCCGAGCACTTCGTCTCGCACGCTGAAAACCACCGTTGATCAGGCCTGCTGACTGTCTCTGCCGGTCGCAGCGCACCTTTTTCTCCTCTTCTCTCTCTGCTTCTGGCATCAACAACCACCACATAAAAGACATCAGAACAGCAAACCACAAGGGCCCTCTGCCGACAACTTCATCCTCTTCCTCTGCTCTCTGGCCAATCCCCTCGACTGTCCGTCTCCCAGCAACTCTGCCCACTTAGCAGCCCAGTCGCCGGTACATTGTTGTTTATGTATCAGCACGATTCCGCCACCGTATCCAGACGATTCTTCACGCTGCAGCTATTTCGCATACCGCGGAAACCTAGCAGTCCCGACATCAGATCCGACGGTTGATCCCAGCCTGTTGCCCTTGAGTTCCGAGTTCATGCCTATCCCACTGCAGTCGCGAATCTGTCCGGCCCGCCTCATGTCCAGTACGCATCACTGTTGAGTTTCCCAGCTTCCTCTTCGCCTTCGACCCGTCCGTCCGCTCTATCCGGCGCCAGTCTTCAACAATCGTCATCTTCTCGTCTCGAGCCTCTTGATGCCGATATCGTCGTCCTAGACACAATCCAAGCCCAACTTCGCCTCGTCAATTCAAGTCTTCACAGACAAATTTCCAAGCATCTTATCCTGCCACCTAATCTACAACCGTCACCATGGCTCTCGTCAACGTTCGCCGCGATGTCAGCGATGCCTTCTATCGCTACAAGATGGAACGCATCCAGACCAAGATTGAAGGCAAAGGCAACGGCATCAAGACTGTTGTCGTCAACCTGCCCAGCGTTGCCCAGTCCCTTGCCCGTCCCGGCTCCTATGTCATCAAGTACTTTGGTTTTGAGCTCGGTGCTCAGACCAACATCGACCCCAAGGACGACCGTTGGATCATCAACGGCGCTCACGACGCCGCAAAGCTGCAGGATCACCTCGATGGCTTCATCAACAAGTTTGTGCTCTGCAAGAAGTGCAAGAACCCTGAGACCGACGTCGTCATCAAGGACGACCACATCGTCCTCGACTGCAAGGCCTGCGGTCAGCGCACCGACGTCGACCTCCGCCTGAAGCTCAGCGGTTTCATTCTCAAGAACCAGCCCAAGAAGGGCAAGAAGGACAAGGCTGAGCGCCGCGCCGCCAAGAAGGCCAAGCAGAACGGCCAGGCCAAAGAGAACGGCCAGGGCAGCGGCGAGGACGCCTCCGAGAATGGCTCCAACGAGGCCGCCGAGAACGGCGACGTCAGCGATGACGAGTTCCAAAAGATGCAGGCCGAGGCAATCACTGCCGCCAGCGCCGACGTCGAGGTTAAGGAGGACGAATGGGCTGTCGACATGAGCGAGGAGGCCGTCAAGGCCCGCCAGGCTCAGCTGCCCGGCGAGCTCAAGCAGAAGCTCAACATTGGTGGCGACGACGAAGACGAGGACGGCGAGGGCGGTGGCAACACCGTCTACGACGAGTTTGGCAACTGGATCAACCAGCAGGCCGAGGAAAAGGGCGGCATTGACAACGTGGACTCCATCAACATCTACCTCAAGGCCAAGGAGCTCGGCATCGAGTCCAAGCACCGCTCCGTTCTGGTTCTTGTGCAGACCATTTTCGACAAGAACATTGTGGCCCAGATCCCCAAGCGAGCCAGCATGCTCAAGCAGGTGAGTTTTCATAGCACTCCATCCGAAGCAACGTGAACCCCAATTGACTAACGCCTTCATAGTTTGTCACCTCCGAGAAGCATGAAAAGGCCCTGCTTGGCGGCACCGAGCGCCTGATTGGCAGCCTCGGCAAGGAGAACCCCGAGATGTTCCAGCAGGTCGTCAAGGTCCTGCAGCTGTACTACCACCACGACCTCGTCAGTGAGGAGGTGGTCATCCCCTGGGGCTCCAAGGCCAGCAAGAAGTACGTCGACGTGTCGACCTCTCGCAAGGTCCGCAAGGCTGCCGAGCCCTTTATCAACTGGCTCAAGGAGGCCGACGAGGAGGAATCCTCGGAGGAGGACGAGTAAAATCGTCTCTCTTGACCGCTTTGACTGGCCGTCTCGGGTCATTTGCTAGGCGCTCCTTTGCTCTGTTATCAGATTGCAATTTTCAATCAGGGGAAAGGGGGTTGCCAGTTAGCTAGCCCTTGTCAAGAAATTGACAAGAATTCGGGATTCATTCACGGATGGCTCTGTTGTCGTTATACATTAATTTCTTGTATTGGGGCTTCTGTCATACTTGGACTTTGTGTATTTAGCTAGATTGTTTCATCGAATCGCAAAGCGCCCACTCCACTCTCTACACTCTCCATGATGATCGTGCCGTGCGTATATCCTCGTTGTGATGATGAAGAATTGGTATCCTATCTTTTGACTCCTTGGGGTGCTTGTCCCCGCTATCCGTTGCACCCTCCAAGTATGCACTCGTTATGAAGAAAAAAAAGAAAAAATCCTCTCGGAATGGAATCCATCGTATCGTACAAAATACCCCCCTTTTCTCCCGCTGATCACCTCCCCTTCTCCAAGATTCAAGTCTCGCCATCGACAGCCGGGGGAGCATCAGCCATGTTGGCGTCGTCGTCGCCGTTGGGTTCCTCTTCCGCCTCCGCCTTGGCGTATATAAACTCTGCGATTTGCTTCGCAGTCTTGTCGACATCATCGTCTTCGTTGTGGACAATGACAGTGTCAAAGAGCTCTTTTTCTTTTTCTTTGGATTTATCATCGGGTTCTGATGAGGATGATTTGATGAGGATGTAGCGTGCGGAAAAGTCCATGTCTTTGGCGAATTGGGCGGCCTAGATTAACTCTTGTCAGCGTTCAAACGACACAAAGACGAGGGAGTAATGAGCAGAATGATGAATGATCTACATAAGAGGGAAATAAATAGTGAATCGAGAAGTGTCGAGAGTAGTGAATGTGAAGAGGGGGATTATAAAGGGGGGGGGGACAAAACGTACCTCGACGTCAAGCTCGATAATGGGAACTTTGCCCCCCTCCACAACAGCTTCAACGGCCTTGCTGCTCGTCCCATAGTCCACGCCATCGCGCGTCCCGTACTCGATCAGCCGATCGCCGTCGCGCAGCTGATTAAACTCCTGGGCTTTGACAAAATGGAACGTCTTGCCGTTGACTTCTGCATCGCCCTCGGGATCGCGCACGGCGTGGCGCACGACGGAGCCGAAGACGCCCTTGTGTTCGCTCATGAGCTTCTCCCTGAGCGCAGACGGGTGGACGCCTGATGCTGAGGAGACTAGAATGATTGGGTCGCGATTGCTGGGCATGTCTTCTTCGCTTGCCGTCGGCTCGGCATCGGCTTCGTCTTCGTCCCCTTCGGGCTCGTCCTCGAAAATGATGTTGATATTCTTGGGGTCGTCAATCTTGTCGAAAGACGCAAGCTTGAACCGCGACGCTATGCGCAGCGCCCTCCAGGCCTTGCTCGCCTTGCCCGCCACCGCCGCCGCCTTGGTCTGAGGATTCGTCGGCATGTCAATCTCAAAGTCGTCGTCCGCAATCTTGGCCTTGAACACCTCCAGCTCGGGCAGTTGATGGCGCTCCGGGGCCTTGAGCTGCTCCATCGCCTCGCCCTCGTCCCCGTTGGCGAGAAAGTCGAGCGGCACGGCGTTGAGCGGGTTCGGCCGCAGGCGCTTGCTCGTCGCCATCTTCTGCGCGGCCTCCTTGGCCTCGACGAAGCTCTCGGCCGAGACCGGGTCGCGCTTGATGGGCGGACAACTGGCCATCTTCCAAAAGACCCAGTTCTTGTCCCTAGCCAGCACTGTTTCTACCATGCGAAAAAAGTATGGCCCGTCGCTGCCCTGCTTGAGGTAGTCTGATATCACCTTCTTCATGTCCGTGGCCCATTTTGTCTACCAAGACAAAACGTCGTTAGCAGAAGAGCAGAAGTAGGCGGATCGACGTCTTACGTTTTCCTCGCTAAGCTGGTCCGGGTAGATGACCGACTTGTTGGATATGTTAATGTTGGTTCGCTTCTCCCGTTCCTCCTTTGACAGGGACAAGAGGAAGTCGGTGATGATGAGAGCTTGCACGAGAACGTTTCTTCGAAAGGAAAGATCGCTAATCTGATTTGGCCGTCTCATTAGTGGATGACACCTTGTGTATACGACATCGCATTACTTGCCTCGAGCTGGAACAAGTCTTTGCTGGTGAGGTACTTGGGGTTAAACGCCTCTGGAAGCGTCTCGGTCCCGTCGTCGTCTCTCTTTCTCTTCAACGTTCTCTTGAGGTTTTCCATCGATTTTGAGGAAGATATGCTGTCGTCGTGGATGGCTTGGAAGGCTGTGATGGTGGCTTCCAAGCTGCCCTTGAACTTTGCAAAGTGACCGGTGTCAAAGAGTTTCAGCGGCTGACTGAAGCTCTCCTGCAATGACCAGAACATGGGGTAGAGCGTGTCCGGATCAAGGGCTTTGCTCGAATCCTGGGCGCCGTTCTTTGTAGCAGCCTTGGTGTCGCCCTGCTCCTTTGGAGTGTCCGTCTGGGTGTCAATTTCCATTTTGCTGTCGTCTTCTGATCTTTCATAGCTGGTCACGTTCTCGACGTGATATTCTCCTCGGAGATTGACTGAGCTTCTGTCCCCCAGCGGGAAGCTCTGGAACATGAAGATGAACACTCTTCCGCAAAAAGCCGTGTCCTCTGCGCGCGAGAGCCTCCGCAGCAGCTCATTGCAGCTTCGGAGGATGACGAGATTCTTCTGCTTGAAATGCTTGGCCGTGATACGCTCTCGGCGTGACTCGAGAAAGTCGAATATTATGCGGCATCCTGCGACCGTCTGGCTGTCGAGAAGCTCTTCCACCAGCCAGAACAACAGGGCAGGGTCGCATTGGCCATCGTCGGACAGGATCGAGAGGATATCCAGCAGGTTCCACATCTTGACAAACTCCGGGCTATCAATTGACGTTGTCGCCTTCATGGGATTAGTTTGCTGGACGTCTGGGGCGGGCAGAACTTGTCTCTCGGCTTACGATTAGCTTGCTGAAGAAATCGCGAGCCGCTGTTTCCACCAGGGCGAACTGCTGGGACCTGATCGAGTCGGCAGGCGCATTGCTTTCGGCTTCCGCATCCTTGGAGCGGGCGAGCGAAGCGGCAACTCGGTCGTGGATGTTGACAAAGTCGGATTTCACGAGCGCCGGCTCGATGGTGGTTGTTTGCTTTGCCGCTGAGGCCTCGTCGAGGAGCTCTGTGAGCAGATTCTCAAACTCGCTCACGGCTGGGACGCCGGGGTTTTCGATATCAAGGGCCGGCATGGTGGTGACAACTGCGGCAAGACGCACGAGATCCACGTCAAGCCGTAGCGAAGCTCGACACGGGGTCGGCTTGAAGCCCCAGGAAGATATTTGCGACGAGGTCAGGCGAGATTAATCGAGATGGCGTGCTCTCTGACGGACGTTAATAGCCTCAGCAGATGTGATATGAGGAGGTCGAGCGCGTTGCTTAGGGGAAGGAATCGCTATGCAGCAGAGGTGATGCGAAGAAGTAAGTCGTCGCGAATAGTTCAAAGGAACAAGATTCAAGGTCAGAAGGCTGAGGACCACAGAAGGCCCATTTGGTTCCCGCGCACTGCAGGTACGACGAACTGCCGCTACGGTTACACCAGCCAACAAGTACTGGCCGCGTCGAGGTACTTGTGCCGCTACTGCGCAGTGGACCCGCATTGCGCAAGGCTGAAATTTTGTGCACAGGGACTGGCAGTAATAATTCCGCTGGCCAGGCGTGGATCAACTTGGCTGATTGATTGCCCGTTTCCGACCTTCGCTTGGCCCGTCTCGAGCTTCAGCAAGTTTCCAGCTCCCGCACGAGCTCCTCCTGAAGCGTCTCTCATCCACCAGCGCGCCCATCCTTTCCGCTCGTGACGCGACAGTCTCGCAATGCCTACCGCGAAGCGAACCAGAGGCGCTGCCGGACGAGCTGCAGCTGCACGCGAGCCGCCAAAAGACACGACAGACGGCCGTCCGACCCCGGCGGAGGTGGAGGAGCAGGAGCATCAGTTTGTGCAGGTCGCGCGGCAGCATTGGCTCAAGCCGAGCAAGAAGACGGCAAAGGTCAAGGTCAAGAACGACGTCGTCAAGCAGGGCATCTGGGATGTGCTGGAGCAGGACGGGTTCTCGTATAAGCTGCTGCTGCTGCTGGAGAGCTTGCAGACGCTGGAGAGGTATGGCTTCTGAACGTCTCAGTATTGGTTTGCATCTTCTAACGCCGGCGATACAGCTATCTGTGGCCCGGATATTCTGAGCAGGCATCCAACTATCATGTCCTGATACTGGCGTTGATATGCAACGTCAAGAGGCGAGAGCACCTCGAAACATGGAGTAGGTCGGACAGGACTGACCCCACTGGAGCTGTATCTGACTGGAAGCTTTTGTATAGAAATTTTCGAGGAGAGACCCGACGACTTCTCGTCATTGTTCCGCCGCATCCTGTCCATGACGCTCGATCGAACACTGTCGACAAACCTGCGAACGCACCTCCTCTGCTTCCTCATCCACGCCTTTCAGAGCCTAGACTGCAGCATTGTCAGAAAAGAGTGCGCCCCTCTGGTGTCGATTGGCATTTGGCACAACCTCTCCACCGAAAAGCGTCAAGAGGCTCATCTTGATTCTACGCCGCACCTGAGGAAGGCTTGGAGAGCTGCTCAGAAGCGCTACGATGCCGCAGACGAAGCCACCAAGGCACGGCTACGGTTCGAGCGTTCATGGCTCTATACCATGGTCCTGGACTTTATCAATCAGCTGTACGATGAAAGCAAATCAGGTATGTCACAAGCGGTCCAAGAAGCCAGTGCTCCCGTGCTGATTTTTGCTATAGACCAGACGCTCCTCTACTGCGAACGATTCACAGAGTTCATTTGCGATTTGCAAAGCCAGCTGCCAACGCGACGCTACGTCAATGCGTTGGTTCAAGACCTACATCTTACCCCTTTGATGAGGCTTTCTCCTCTATATAATGATGCCGGAAGCGCTCTGTTGCGTGATCTCCACGCGCTTCTCTCTCACTACACATTCTTTGCCATCGATGACCAGAGTGGTATACAGCTGAGTCGGACAGAGGCCTTTGACCGGCATTGCGCGCTGCTAGGCAAGCTTCAGCGAATAGCTCTGAAGCATTTCAAAGACAAGCTCACCATTCTGGCTCTATCAAACTACGGCTCCATCGACAAGCGAGAAGACCTTGCGTCACATCTCGACCCTCTCACCGATGACGAGCTGCTGAACCTGGTCAACCTCTTGGATCTCAGGTCTACATACCCCGAGGGCCTGAATCTGACCATCGATCGCAAGTTCCTCATCGAGTTCCTCCTCTCGACCTTTGAGCGGAAGAAGACGTTCCAGGAGACAGCCCAGAGAGTAGGCATCGTCCCGACTGAGGATTCATTGTTTGACGACACCTTTCAGCGTGCGGATTCATACGACGGTTCGCGCCCACTGGCGCTCCCGAAGCTCAACCTGCAGTATCTATCGGTTGGCGATTTCCTCTGGAGAGCGCTGGTGCTATATCGCTGCGAATCCTTTTACGGAATCCGCAAAGATATTGAGGCCGCGTTGCGTCGCCTCCGACCGGAAAGCAGGCGGCCTGGTGAAACCCATTTTGCAGGCTTCTCGAAGATGGCTATGCCTATTGCCAAGCCAACGATACTGGAAGTCGTCCCAGCCCTCGTTGGAGACGATAAGCCATCCATGGTCCGGGCGGAGGTGTCGTTCGACGCTCGACGGTTAGGAGACAATGTGCGCAGAGAATGGGACACGCTTCGACCGGGCGATGTTGTCTTTCTGTTGGCTGTTCAGAACCCTACATCTGGCCAAGCAGCCACAAACGGAAGCAGGCAACCTCAGTCAGAGGCTGAAAAGGCCGGTGTGCTGGTGGTGCGGACTGCCGAAGTGCTCCAGGTTACAGACGATAGAGGCCGCCACGCCAGGGAAAAGGGCGAGCATCTCGACCAGAAGCGGCGCATCCTGCTGAAACTGGACTCGGCGTCGTATGCCCAAGACGCTGAAGAGGCAGCTGCCGGCAAGCCCGATGTCTATGCGGGCATTAACCTGCTCCTGAGACGAAACAAGAGAGAAAACAACTTCAAGCCGGTATTGGAAGCCATTCGTACCCTTCTTCTGTCGGATATGCCACTGCCATCGTGGCTTCATGAAGTGTTTTTGGGCTACGGTGACCCGGCCGGCGCACATTACAAGAACTTGCCCAACAGGCTTAAGACCATCGACTACAGGGATACCTTTCTCGGCTGGCAGCATCTAGTCGAAAGCTTACCTGGGAAGACGGTCGAGCCTGACGATGATGTTACCGGTAGTTTCGGGCCGCCATATGTCCTGGAAGCTGTCGACAGAGCAGAGGAACCCCGAGGTGGGAAGCCATCCAAGAAGCGGCGGCGCGATGCAGAACCAGCGCTGCTCTCAGAGGTAGAGGCCTTCAAGGTTTCTACCTACAAGCCTCTTAACAATGGGCCGTACCCCATCGACGCACCCAGGCTGAACACGGTGCGATTTACGCCGGCTCAGGTCGAGGCCATCATGTCTGGAACCCAGGTTGGGCTGACTGTCATTGTCGGGCCCCCGGGCACAGGCAAGACGGACGTTGCCACACAGATCATCAACAACATCTATCACAATTTTCCCGAGCAAAAGACATTGCTCATCGCCCACAGCAACCAGGCCCTCAACCAACTGTTTGCCAAGATCGTTGCGCTCGACATCGACGAGAGGCACTTGCTGCGGCTTGGACATGGCGAGGAAGAGCTAGACACAGAAGGTAGCTTCAGCAAGTACGGCCGCGTCGAGTCGTTTTTGGACAACCGCGACAGGTTCTTGTTTGAAGTGAAGAAGCTCGCAGCAAGCTTGGGAGCCCCCGGCGCACACGAGAACTCGGCCGAGACTGCAGGCTACTTCAACGTTGCCTACGTCGAGCCAGCCTGGGCCAAGTTCCTCAAGATTGCAGAATCCGACTCGTCCAGCGCATCTGACATTGTGCAAAACTTTCCCTTCCATGCCTACTTCTCCGACGCTCCTCAGCCCCTATTCCCACCAGAGGCAGACCGGGCGCAAGTCCTGGACATTGCGCAAGGCTGTTACCGCCACATCTCTAAGATCTTTTCGGAGCTGGCCGACATCCGGCCCTTTGAGATCTTGCGACGCGAAAAGGACAAGGCCAACTATCTGCTCACCAACGAAGCCCGCGTTGTTGCAATGACAACGACACATGCGGCCATGAGAAGGGGTGAGATTGCCGCACTCGGCTTCCACTACGACAACGTCGTCATGGAGGAAGCAGCGCAAATCACCGAGATTGAAACGTTCATTCCCCTGGCGATGCAAAAGCCCATCAACGGCCAACTGCCGCTGCAGCGAGTGGTGCTGTGTGGCGACCACTTCCAGAACTCGCCGGTTATCCAGAGCTTGGCGTTCCGCCACTATGCCAACCTGGAGCAGTCGCTCTTCTCACGGCTTGTTCGGCTGGGTGTGCCGACGGTTACTCTGGATCAGCAAGGCCGTGCTCGACCATCCATTGCCAAGCTATACGCATGGCGTTATCCCAAGCTCGACAATCTCCCCGACGTCCTGACCAACCCCGAGTTCTTGCGGGCAAATGCCGGCTTCAAGTACGACTTCCAGTTCATCAACGTTCCCAACTACAAGGGTCGCGGTGAGACGGAGCCGACGCCGCACTTCATCCAGAACCTGGGCGAGGCTGAATACGCGGTAGCCATCTACCAATACATGCGACTTCTCGGATACCCGGCGGAGAAGATTAGCATACTGACGACATACGCGGGTCAGAGGGCTCTGGTGAAGGATGTGCTCGCTCACCGATGCGCATCGAGCCCCATCTTCGGTCTTCCCAAGGCTGTTGCTACAGTCGACAAGTACCAGGGAGAGCAAAATGACTGTAAGTTTGTCCCTATGAGCAGATGGTTATCGAGTTACCGGCTAACGAGATTTTTTCTAGACATTATCCTCTCTCTGACTCGCACGTCGCGCGTAGGCTACCTTCGCGATGTCCGTCGCATGACAGTGGCCTTTTCTCGAGCGAGGCTGGGACTCTACGTGCTCGGACGCCGGGAAGTGTTTGAAGCCTGTCCCGAGCTCCGACCAGCGTTTGACGTACTGTTGCAGCGACCGGACAAGCTGATGCTGGTAACGGGCGAGCTGTGGCCAACCGAGCGACCAAGCACGGAAGAGGAGGCCCCCGTCGAGGGCGAAGTCGCCATGGAGGGCGTTGAACACATAGGACAGTACGTGTACGAGATGTCGATGACCAAGATGAAGCAGCTGCAGGAGGAGCAAGGCGTGCCCATGGACGCTACACTTGATGAGACCGAGGAAGAGCTACAAGCGAGATACTACGATGAGGATGAGGAGAAGGCTTTGGAGCCGGATATTCTGGAGGTTCGAGAGGGAGAGGCGAATTAGGTCATCTAAGAATTGTTGCTTTCTGAGGATAAGGTATAGAAATGAATTGATATGAAGCGGAAAAGGGAACATGTTGTTGTTCCTACAAGATGGGATGTGTCGATGTTAGAATGTTCATATGAATGTCAAGATCTTGTTACAGCACCTATGAGCAAGTGTCACCGCAGCTCGGGCTTTTCGGAGCCATGGAGGCAAAATTGTCTCGGCGAAAAGGAGGACAGCTGAATTCTTCCAGATCATCATCATCAGGTGATAGCGGGCTGCCTCTTTGTTGTTTATCTCACAGAGTTGTAGGACAGACTAGATGTTTTGGTGGCATCAGTAGGCAGAAGATGGACTTTTGTGTCTTAGCTTGCGTAACATTTCTTTTTGTGAATCGACTTTTGTGATACGAAGTACTTTGGCTACTTGAACGATGGACTAGGAGACTTTAGAGAGAAATAGCATTCTTTGTATGGCCTAGTAACCTGAGATCACATCCAGGCGTCCTCAATCTCTTGAGCCTCGTTCAGTCTACCTTACCCTGCATCGTCCTCGATTTCACACAGTGTTAGACTTGGTGAGCCCGCACATGGTAAATCATAAGCGATAAACACCAAGACTGAAACCAGCAAAGACAGAAAAAGAAATAAAAAGGGAAGAACGGCAGAGCACAAAGAGATTAGCGCTAATCAGGAAACTAGAGCCCCAGAATGCTAGTGCGAAAAAAAAAATGTTTTGAGGGGAAGCAAAGCAGAGGCAACGAAAACGAAACGAGAGAGAGAAAAAGGCGAGCACTTGAAATTTTCCTTCTTTGCTGGGCGGATAAGGCAAGGTAGTGTATGTAGATGCACGCCCCGCGGTGGGAGGGGGTGCGTTTAAAAGGGTCCGTGTTTGCGTTTGCAAGGAAGTTGAGGTGAAAATGAGATTAAAACCGGCGCTGATATTTTTTTTTCTATTGGTCTAGCGGGTTGTGCTAAATTGGGGAGGCGTTTTCTGGGAGAGACAATGGGGGGCCGCGTTTGCTGGGCTTTGGAGGTGGCTCGATGTTTGGGGACGTTGGATGAGCTGAGGGAATGGCTTTGACGAGGGTTTGAAAACCTTTGATTTCTGCCGTGGAAGAAGGTTGTTCTCTTTGTCTGTGATGTACTGCGGCACTTGTTCTGCAAAGTAGGGGAGAAGAGGGTGATGATGGAAGCTCAGAGGAATTGAATTGACCTTGAGTTGTGGCTGAGGAGGACGTGCCCACGTACCTTGGCCCTTAATCAGGTCAGCCGGAAAGTATCGACTGTGGCATTACGAGGCTTGAAGCATACCTACCTACCTACCTACTGCGAAGGAATCAGTCCCAGTTCAGGTACCTCAAAGCCAAGCTGCGCAGAATGCCGTTGTGACTCATTGTGTAGCAGTTTCCGAGTGTTGATGTCAAATGAATCACATGCCATTCATTCGCTTTCCTTGCACTCGTCAGGGCCAGAATCTGTACTCGTACATACAGTGAGGCAGGCACCGACGCCACATGTATGGCTGTGCATTGGGAGGCGGTCTGATTTTTTTCTGTTCTTCTTCTGCAGCCTTGCCTCGATCAAGGACGAATCAGAGCCGTCAAGGCTGGCCTGAAATCTGGGGCTGTTGAGCGATGGAGGCGACAAGTTGAAGAGGAGAGGCAAGGCAAGGAAGAGCCGAGATGAAGTTCAAGTCACGTGGTGAGACGGCCAAGTGAAAGACGTCTATCCTCGACGATGATCCAATGCCATCACATGTACTGGTACTTCCCTACCTTGTATACATCTGCTAGGATGCTTTCTCTGTTCACTGCTATCTATTATCTAGGTACAATTTGGGTGAGTGAAAGGCATCAAGATTCCAGAGGCTGATGCAACGGGAGCATAAGGTAAGGAGCCATCGCTGAGTGACTCGGACAGCAAGGTTCTGTTCTGAGCTGCATCACTGCGTGGGGACGTGTGAAGAGCAGTCTGCATGATAGAAGTTGTCCTCTCTCTGCTGCTGACTGACTGTGCAAGTTGAGCAGCTAATGTCCTAACTCCGTACCTACAGCACTCTACTCTACCTATAGTACTACGAGAATGCAACTGCTGCCTTGTTTGCCGCTTGTTTGCCGCAAAGACGGGCTGCTTGAGGTCTGGTATTTCCTCGCCAAATCCAGCTGCGGGCGACCAGAAAGCCTTAAACCCTCGCTGTTTAGAATCTCGGCTCATGGAAGCTTTCAAGCAACAGGAAAAGCTGGCCAAGTTGAACCAAAAGTGAAGTGAGCTTCGGCTCCGGAGTGGATTTCTGATAGTACCGCTACTTCGCTCATCCGCCAATCTGGCACAGGTCTCCAAGTACCCCTACCGCTGACCCCTCCAAACCCCAAGTGGCGCGCCAGCAGGGAAAGAGCCCGCTACCGCCACCCCTCCGTGCTAAGGCCGCCCCTTCCGCCCACCACATCATATTTCCTGCTGCCCAAAATTTTTACGCAGCCTCTCCTCTCCAACCCTCACCACTAAACATCAACCAGTGGCCGGTGGAATCTCCTCTCTCCTGGCCTCTTTTTTTCCAGCATTGGACCATCTTCTGCAGCTTCGGTAGCTGAAGATCGCTCTCTCTGCTCCTTTTCCCCCTTCCGCCGCGCGGGATCGTAGCCAAAGTCGCAACTGACGGACAGCCTACGGTCGTTTCCCCCACCCGGTCGCCTTTCCCTCAATCCTCTTCGCCCGTCGTCGTCTGTCGAACGAACGAACGAAGCGAACGATATACCTCTCGGTGCTCTGGATCGATTTGTTTCCTTCCGAGAACGCTCCTTTTTCAGAGAGACTCGACACGGATCGCTGAGCGTATTCTCAACGAGGTTTCCAGAATCAGTCGTCTCGGCCGCTTCTTCTTTTTTTTCCTAAGCCTTCGCTTTTTTTTTATTTTTTTATTTTTCGCCCCGCGAACCTTAATATAAAGGAAAAAAAGAAGAACAAACAACAACGATCCTTCGTCTTCTCGCAT